>NC_064627.1:463041790-463344376 GCF_023864275.1 Schistocerca cancellata | reverse complement strand
CACGTCAGTGAGTGATTAGATAAATTTAAGCTTGAAATTAAAAAACTGTATTAATGAGCTCAAATTAGTACAAAAAATAATTAACAAACGAGTTACAAATGTGACTATAACAGAAACATGCAATTTATATAAATATTCAGTTAAAAGCCTACCCAGAGGAATCACTGAAACTAACAGAAGATGTTTTGCATGTGAACAGCCACATTACCTTAAGTGCAATAGTATCTTAATTTATTTTGAGAAAGCAATGACATTTCATAATTTAATAACTGCCAGAATCATGAGATGCTTCTGGGAAACCAATGACAGAAATTAATTACTGCATTAAGCTATGTTACTTTGCAAAAACTTTGCATATGCCGTAGTGGTGCCGGTTTCATGTACTCCTAAGTATGATAGAGTATGTTGGATCAAACATGGTAACACATTATTTGGTCCAAGAAAAATTTAAAATGCTACCAGACACCCAAAAAACAAAAAATACTAAGTAGTGTGTGGTAACATAAGATACACCAAGAACAACAGTGAATACACCAGGCAGTCAAGAACTTGGTACAAAGTGAAGCCAGAGTAGCATATTTTCATATTGTAAATCTTAATGCCGGTGTTCCTGTAACAACATTATACATCATTAACAAAAGTTTAAATCAATTTAAATCAGTTGCAGCAACATAAATTAAAGAGCCTAGATATCTGCTAGAATTAGTGCTGAAACATAATAATTTTCAGTTTAATAACAAATTTTATGAGCAGGCAGGTGTTTAATCCAGATTCAGGTGTGTGTGGCTTGTCGGCTGACACTTACACTGATCACTTAGAAAAACAGTTTCTTTTTCCAAATCATGCATTACTTATTATACGCGCGCGCACACACACACACACACACACACACACACACACACACACACACACACACACACACACACACACACACACATGACTTATCAGTTACACACTCGCATACAACTACTTCACTTTTGAATGAAATGTATATGAATAAGTCTGCAGCACGGTCATGGGCACCCTTCTATGCCCATTTTTTTATGGCTCATCTAGAGGAAACCTTCCTGGCTACCCATAACACCAAAATCCTTGTCTGGTTCAGGTTCATTGACAATAACTGCATTATCTGGACTGAGGGCAAAGACACACATGTAACACACATGATATAGGATTTGGGGTAGACATCGTTAAAACAAAGGTGTTTCTCATTGCGGCAGGATCTTCTCATGAAATTGCTATCACCAACTTTTTCCTCAGAATGCGAAAATATTTTGTTGCCGCCGACCTATATAGGGATAAATGTTCATCATAATAAAATAAGGTAAATCAGAGTTGGCATAGAAAGGTATAGGTGTTTGTTTTTTCCTGCATGCTGTCTGAGAGTGGAATAACAGAGAATGATTGTGAAGGTGGTTCGAAGAACCCTCTGATGTCACTTAAATGTGATTTGCAGAGTATCCATGCTGACGTAGATGTTACGAGCATTGTGCCTGCTATGCAAGGTATTCTAAGGTGATGGGTTTGACTGAGGCATCATGTCGCTGGCAACTCGCCATGAACTGGCTAGGCCAAGTAGATAAGTGGGTACAGAGCAGCATTCTGAATCACAGAGCCATGAAAGGAGGAGGGGTACATGTACAGCAGGCTGGTGTGTGCTGTCTTTGTGAAAATCATGTGGTTGTGTAAAGTGTGCCACTGAATGCTTATGTATACCAAGCAATGTGGTCTGTTTCTGAGTGTGCTAAACTTATAGCTTCAAATATTCACTGAACACACAAACAGCAATTTTGAGATATGCTAAAGAAAATCTAACGACAGTGTTGAAAACACAATAAACAGACAAACACACTATAATTATTGCCATACTTCTAAAGGTAGTACAAACAAAGTTACTAACAGTTACATGCAAAAATTTTTATAACAATGATAACAGATGTTAAAGAGACAATACTTATATACATATGACACATAGTTGGGTAGATACTGAAGGCAGCTATCACAGGACCATGTTTATAATATCGTCTAACAGAAACACAAATTGTTATACATAACTTATTATCTCAAAGAAAAGAGAGAGAATGAAAGTTTTCTCCACACATACACTGCGGATTAGCAGCAACATTAATTATTTTTCCTATTACCTCAATCCATTTTTTTATTTAATGAGAATTTAGTAAGTTAATGTTGTCAGATAACAATTTGAACAGCATAGTGCTGCAGCAGCAACAGGAAAAAGAAAGAGATGAACTTCACACATTTTTTATCTGTTCCATTTATGTGTGCAGAGTCTACATAAAAGCTGGTCATTCTACAATGCTTAGGATGTAATAATGTAATATCAAACTGCAAATTATCTAAAAGTATATGTAATCTATGCCTGAAATATGTAAAGGTTGTAAAACACACAATTGTAAGAATGATGATTTATTTGTAAGTTAGTTACTTGATTGCAGTGATTGGTCACATGACCAAGGTTTTAAATAGGTGGGCAGAGCACGTTTTGTGGTCATTTGATTTTCGCGTCTTGATGGATAAGGTTTGCATGCCCAGTGAGCTGCACGAGTTTAAGTGTTGGGCCACACAATTATTTCCATGTGCACCAACTGAGGAGTTAGAAATACTGCAGTGTAACAGTTTTAACAGTTAGTGTGCTAGTGGTGTGACAGAACTTTTGAAAGGTAAATTTATTATTGTATGTAGTGTTGAATGAACTTACTGAACTTTAGGAAGTTAATTCAGTTTTTATGATTTGGTATACTAATAATGCCTTTGGCTTACATTCATTATGGCCTGCAAATGTGCTACTTACTCTGTGAATTCAGTCAGTTGAGTTCTTATTTCTTTACTGTGTTTAAATATCAGCTTGTCTAAGGCCACCATTCAAAGCAACTTTGTGAGTGATCTGAATAAAGTGATGGTGAATTTTAAACCTCTGGTTAGGCTACATCATTATCCTGAGGGATCACCCCTTTAATATCTCCTTTACTTCATTAAATATATAAATTATAAAATTTTTGCTTATTGTCTCTGCTATATTAATGTGCCTCATGAAAGACTGATGCTTTGATAGTGGTTTAAAACAACAGTGCATGACCATACCTGTAAAGTACATAAGAGCCAAATACAAATTTAACCTCTGGTGGCGGGGTAGCAACGCATCGACCCAATTGGCAATCAATTTCAAATTATTTTATTAGTTACAAGCCTGATCTTTTTCACCTGGTTCTCCTCAGCCCAATGTGTCACCTTCTTCGACATAATAGATCTTCACCTTTCTGATGACCACTTCCATACCTCTGTCCATACTAAGCCCACACAGTCCCTGAATTTGACACTTGTCACCCCTTCCATACCAATGAAGTGCTCCCATTTAGTCTGGCCACATGTGGTTGACATATCTGCAGTATTGAGAATTCCCTTGGCCAGTAAGCTGAAGGTCTCTCAAAGGCCTGCACCAGCAGGGTCTAAACCCCCCCCCCCCCCCCCCCCCCATCCTCAAACCTATTCCACAAACAGATTTCCCATGTCATATTGTCACACACCCCTACTATAGGAACCCATTCAGAGGTGGATGGTCAAGAAAAATGCATGTCAATCTCAATGGCTGTTTCACAAGCTGTGCCACTTGCATCCTTCTGTATATCACAAGCTTTTCTGAACTCTGCAGATGGAAGTTATAAACCTCCTGGCATCAGTCTCCATTAACCCTCTATTTTTGCACAATCTCCCCAACAGTTTCCGATTTCTCTGTCATATTATCCCCCCCCCCCCCCCCCCATTCACCTCTCCACACCATCTTCATTGTGTGCCCCTGCACACCAGCTTCGTCACCTGTTCACCACAAGCCTTGACTGTGCACCTGTCACTGCTCCCTCCCACATCCTTAGCCAGCAAACCAGCTGCCTCCCTCGGAGCTGATAGCTATTCAGCCCCCCACCCCACCCCACCCCCCAATCTGCCTACCACTTGGCTTCCTCTTCTTCTAACACCCCCCCCCCCCCTTCCTCTCCAACATAGCTGCCACCCAAGTAGTCCACCACAGCTGAACTGTAATCCGTGCACTATATGTTCAGCTGGCACCATGTCGGGGCAAGGGGAAAAGATATATATATTCCTCATTGAGGTCAGTTGTGGACCATTATTATAGTATGACAACATAACGTGGTAGATATGCCAGTGTGTTTGTGGGAAAAAAATTTACACTGGAAAACAATTGGTTCCAATCTGGCCACCAAGTGCAAACACGGCACTGCAGCACCTTGTCAATGGCCCCACTGCTCATATTGAGCAAATTGTTCCAGCTGCAGTCAATAATAAAATCAACTTTGTGTCTTTCTCGCTGATGTGACCTTTTCCGCCCACACCCCATTCCTATTTCATTACACATGGAAACATTTCTTTATGCCTGTCTTGCATTCACAGTGTCAGACTTGCACCTGGTGGCCAAAATTGGAACTAATTTTTTTCCAGCGTAAATTGGTTTCGCATAATATCAACCAACTTTTGCTGCAAACGACAATTGCAGCCCAGAGTGGACCTCTGTGAGCAGCTGCACTTTATAACCATATTGTATTAACACATCTCATCATTTCATTTTTGTAATGCTGTCAGTTATTCACTTTCTTCGATTTTGAATGCTTAGAATTGTAGCTCACTGGTATAGCCAATATTTTATTGCAGAATGCACGGTGATGTGCAGACATCATGTCCTAGCCTTATTTCACCAGCTGTAACTATGCTTGCTTTGTAATAGGTATATCAGTGATTTATTTAGATGATTCTATACAGAATATTTTCCTGCTATCTCCTCAGTAATTGTTGCCTTTAAGCAATTTTCTGCTATGCTCATTATTCCACATATGAAGATGGTTGTATGAACAGCCAAAACTAGTCATTATTTCGTGTGTTATATTTTGCGAAATTATAAAAAAATAATTAACTACTTCTTGACAATATTTAGACCGTTGGTTGAAATCTCCTGATTTCATCAGGAATTCATACCCACAATAATGATGTTATTAAAATATATACAAATTAGTTGATTCCACTAAGAAATTTGTCAATGTAGTAGAAAGGAGTTGGATACCCAAGAAATCCTTTAGCATCCCCTATTAATGTCAAGGTCATTAAAGACCACTGTATTAAGAGTCTCAAATATGTAGGGATTAAAAATACTCGAGATAGGTATAGTGCTCCACGAAGTATGATCGAATACTGCAATAACTTGATGTAATTATGCTGCAATGTCAATTATGCAACTGAGCTATGTATCTAATGTTTGTGAACACTTTTCACAATTGTGTGTATACTGTAGTACTCACTCAATGCTACGATACACCACTAATGAGGAATCCAATGGAATGTGTTAATGTTGAACTCAGAATCACTAACGAGTGACGGCAAACATGCATGTGAGCAACTGACACACAGCCCTTAGACACTTTCATCATATACTTTTGAACACAGCCATAGTTGTGGAAGTTGTGGGAGTCACCAGCAGAACATCCGTAGACGCACAGTGAAGGATAGCATTATTCTGTGGGTGTGCGCACAAAGGACAGATTGTTTATTCTTTGATTATATATAGTAGTTCCGTTGTTATTGATTCAATGTTAATATGAGCTTTTTGTTGCAATAAAAAAGTAAAATATTATAGCCTAACTACTTCGTGAGTCTCTCTGAAGATTGTAATAAGTAGTACGTGGCTAAAGTGGTGACCCCGTATAAAGAATTTTGTTGTAGACGAACAAATGCAGCCTAGTTCAATTTCGTCTACCAGGAGATCGGCGAGTCCGCGTGGCACACCGAGTGTTACGGATCGGCGTGACGTTTTACTAAAGAACACTGAGGAATTACGACGCGACATTGAAGAACAAGAAAACACTGTGTTGAATTTTTCTGCACCATCAAGTAATGGCCTTTCGACAGAGAACAGTAGCAAGATGAAATTACGCCCACCACAGTTCATACCTGATAAACCTGAACTGTGGCTTGGAATGCTTGATCTGACCTTCCAGCATCATGGCATTGCAAACGAAGAGACAAAATTTATGATCACCGTTAGTGCGCTTGACAATAAAACAGCAACAATCAGCACAGATATAATACTTCAGCCGCCTGCCATGCAAAAGTATACGCGTTTTAAGCAGTTACTCATTGAGTGACTACATCGGCCGGTGGAACAACGTATCCAGCAAGTATTGCACAGTGAAAAGAGAGGAGATAAGTCACCTTCGGAATTTTGGCGGCACCTGCGAAGTTTAGTCAACGACACCGAGTTGCCAGATACAACACTGCAACATGTATGGCGTGTGCAGTTGCCAGAGGCAGTTAGAACAGCTGTGGCACACTCAGACGCACAAGATATCTCGTTGTTGATCTCATTAGCCGACAAGGTGTACACCTCGTTAGACGCAGCGCATACATCGACAGTGATGTTCGGACACAACAGTACAGCCTCACAGGAAATGGTGGCAATACGACGACGCCAACAGCCGGACGTTTCTCAACAACTGGATGACCTACGAAAACAAGTTGATGGATTGAGCAGCAGATATCGACGTTGCTCGGAGGCAAGACAGAAGAGCATGGAAGATGACATAGTGTCTAAGGAGCGTATCTGCTGGTACCATTGACGATTCGGAAGGGAGGCGACACGCTGCACATCACCCTGGAATCACCCAAATGGCAGCAGCAGCCGACGTTAGGTGCTGCTGGTCGTGAGTTCGAGCACCAGCGCCTACTGTTGTGAGGTGAGATTGACGAGGGACAGCTACGGGTGAGTAACCTTTCTTCTTCTTTACCTTCACTGTCCCATCCGCTGTTTGTTACAGAAATTAAGTCCCGCCGTGCTTATCTAGTTGACTCAGGTTCGGACGTTAGTGCATTGCCTGTTAGAAACTGTGATGTGAAGCTCCCTCCATCTCAGTCGAAACTCACAGCAGCAAACCAGACGTCGATAGTGACTTATGGAAAACGTCAGATAGAGGTAGACCTCGGGTTCCATGAAAGTTTACCATGGACTTTTGTAATTGCTGATGTGTCAGACACAATATTGGGTGCAGATTTCTTGTTTAATTATGCACTTGAGGTATCTATTAGCTCAGTGAGCATTCGACGGCGGACACAGTGCATTAGAGGCACCCTAGGACGAAGCCCTATGTCCACGTCTGATTGAAGACAAGTAGCAAACTGCGAATCCATGTCTGGTGGGCAGACAATAAAGCACAATACGGTACATCACATCAGGACTACACCTGGTCAACCAGTGTCTCAACGCCCACGCCAGTTAGCTCCGGATCGTTTTGCTGCAGCGAAGGCAGAGTTCGAAGAATTATTACACTTGGGAATCGTCCGTAGATCCGACAGTCCGTGGTCATCACCACTTCACCCCGTAAAGAAGAAAGATGGGACTTGGAGACCATACGGAGATTACAGGGCACTAAATACTCGTACCATCCCCAATCGTTATCCGACACCACATATCAGGGATTTTACACCCGCACTTGCAGGCGCGACCATTTTTAGTGTCATTGATTGCAAAAAAGCGTATCACCAGATACCGGTCGCACCTGCTGATATACCGAAGACGGCTGCCACGACACCATTCGGTTTATTCAAATACCTCCGTATGTCGTTCGGGTTAAAAAATGTAGCACAAACTTGGCAGCATTTTATTGACGAAGTCCTCAAAGGTTTACCACATTGCTTCGCGTACCTCGACGACATCTTGGTTTTTTCGTTGTCTGATGAATTGCACGAACTACATGTAAGGACTGTTTACCAACATATTGAGGCACATGGCATTTCGGTCAATAAATCAAAGTGTTTACTTCGACGACGTCAGGTTGTAAGGTAACAGGGGATAATATGGAACTCTTTCAAGTAATTTAAAATTTAAAGCACAGCAGCAGAGATAATATGCTGGGCAAAATAGACCAGAAAATACTTGTTTTGTGTTTTGATGGACGTTGTAGTTCCGTTGGATGGTGTTTTGGTTTTCTTTTAATTGCAACGAATTATATAAGTGTGGTGATAATTTGTAAAATTATATAATGTATTTAGATTTAAGTATTTAAATATTATAAAATACTGTAAACGAATTGTGGCCATGTTTAGCAATTATTTTGACTACTGTGGTGTCATGTGACCCGACTCAGGACTGTGGATGTGAGCGGGAAAATCGAGGTCTTTTGTGGTTGGCCGTTGTGGTGGCGAGTTGGGAGCGGCAAAGTTCCGCGAGTGCAAGCATGGACGCCAGGGTATGCGATGGAACAAAGTGAAAGTGTGTGGGTGTGAGACAAACAGTGTACGAATTGCACCGATTATTATTTGTGAACTTAAAAATGCATGGCCACAACGTTAAAGTGTTTCTTTTGAATAAATAAGTTTCAATCTGAACGTGTATAGTTCAACTCACTGCTCTTCAAAAGCCAGCCAATATCAGACTCAATAATAGGGGCGATAATGCAACCGTTTACTACCAACCCCCTTTACAGATGAGCCACGTGACAAAATAGGTAGTAAACGAGCCCGATTTTTGTTGCAAGGTGCCATTCTTAGGCTACTCAGTGACAGCAGCCGGTATCAGCCCACTGCAAGACAAACTCAACCTTATCAAAGAGATGACTCGCCCCATCAACTATCGCCAACTATACCGGTTTCTTGGAGCAGTTAACTTCTACAGACAACATCTGCCTAATGCGGCGGCCATTCGAGCACCTTTGACATCAGCACTAATCGGCAAGGATGCAGTAGGCAAACAACCTTTACAGTGGACATCAGAGATGCAGATGGCATTCGACAAGATCAAAACCTATCTATGTCAGGCAATAATGTTGGCACATCCGGTTCCTCAAGCTCAACTGGCAATTGTTGTGGATGTGAGCCAGCAGCCAATAGGTGCTGCTCTACACCAGAAACAATTGGCAGCCCTTAGGTTTCTTCTCCCGCAAGCTTACATCATCTGAAGTAAAATGGAGTGCCTATGATAGGGAGCTACTGGCAATTTATGAAGCCATCAGACATTTCCGACCGCAAGTAGAAGGCAAACCCTTCATTGTTTTCACAGACCACAAGCCAATTACCTTCGCCTTCAGTAAGAACAAGGATGGTTGCTTGCCATGACAATTTAGACAACTCGAGTTTATTGCCCAGTTTACGACAGACCTGCAGCACATAAAAGGAGCTGAGAACGTCATGGCAGATTTCCTGTATAGGTTGGAAACAATCTCTCAGACTATTGACTACCAAGGAAATAGCTGCAGCACAGGAAACAGACCAGCAACTTGCTAAACTCTCTCGTGATAGTACGTCTGGGTTACGCTTGCAACAAATACAACCTACGGGTGCACACTTCCGAGTTTGGTGTGACGTATTGCAAGGAAAACTGAGACCATTTGTACCTGAGAGATTGTGATGACAATTATTTGATAGCATCCATTGACTGGCTCATCCGGGAATAAACGCCAGCGTCAAACTAATGACAGACATTCGTGTGGCCCGGTATAAATAGAGACTGCCGTAATTGGGCAAAAACGTGCCTCGACGGTCAGAGGGCAAGGTGGGACAACACGTGCACAAAGCGGTAGGAAACTTCCCACTTACCACACAACGTTTCACACATGTACACCTGGACATCGTGGGACGGCTTTTGCCGTCGGAAGGATACCGTTATCTCCTCACTGCGGTGGACCGCTTCACCAGATGGTCAGAGGCGATTCCATTATCGGATATTTCTGCAGAAACAGTGGCAAGCGTATTTCTTTCATCTTGGATCGCACGTTTCGGCTGCCCTTTACATGTCACCACAGACAAGGGGCGGCAGTTTGAATCAACGTTGTTCTCAGAATTGGCCAACCTCTGAGGGTTCCAACATCATCGCACCACAGCGTACCACCCAGCAAGCAATGGGATGGTGGAACGCTGGCATAGAACATTAAAAGCTGCATTAATGTGCCATGCACAATCTTGGTCGTCAGTGTTACCACTAGTTTTGTTGGGCCTACGCACAGCATTGAAAACAGATTTAGGGGCATCCACCGCAGAATTGGTTTATGGTGAACCCTTACGACTGCCTGCAGAATTCTTCACCGATAAAGAAGGGGCATGACAGACCAAATTGCCATTTAAATTGCAAATGGTACGCGAGCATATGGCCAGACTTCGCCCATCTCCTGTCTCGAGACATGGAGCGGTAAATACGTTCGTGCACAAAGATCTATGCTCATTTACACATGTGATGCTGCAGACGGACACTGTCAAGTCACCGCTGCAGCCTCCATATTCTGGACCTTATAGAGTGCTCTCATAGGATGAACATACCATACAGATAGATCTAAATGGAAAGAGTCAAGTGGTAGCATTGGAATGGCTCAAACCTACACATGTTACCAACTGAAGAGGACACAGAGATCAGGCACCAAGCACCACCTTCCACACCAGTGGACCAGGATGACACCACATCACCACCAAAAGAGGAAGCGGTATCATCACTACCAGCAACAGAAGCTGAAGAAGTTCAACCAATGTGTTCAGTATGCACAAGAGCTGGGCATCGCGTGAAATATAAATACTCCAACATTCCCGGAGCTCCGCTCTATCAGAGAGAGAGAGAGAGAGAGAGAGAGAGAGAGAGAGAGAGAGAGGGGGGGGGGGGGGCTGTGTGGGAGTCGCCAGTAGAACATCTGTAGACGCACAGTGAAGAATAGCATTATTCTGTGGCAGCGCGCACAAGGGACAGATTGTTTATTCTTTCATTATATATAGTAGTTCTGTTGTTATTGATTCAATGTTAATATGAGCTTTTCGTTGCAATAAAAAAATAAAATATTATAGCCTAACTACTTTGTGAGTCTCTCTGAAGATTGTAATAAGTAGTACGTAGCTAAAAAGTATTTCACTGGCACCCAAGAGGCCTTTTCAAGAATACCAATAAAATTATAATCTTGATAAATGAGAATGAATGGATAAATTGGATGTCAGCTGGTGTTTATCAGAATATTATTAGGATATCATAAAATTTGTTCATGTGTGTCCAGTTGGATACATCATATTATTGTAGAATTAATAAAGTGAAAGGATGAGTGGCACTAAACTGAAAAATCAGATATAAGAAACCAAACACTAGAGGCCAGTGACTGTTTAGCTAAATAATTGTTTAAATGTTTCTATGAAGCTGCAAGTATTGATAATAGGTCTCCAAGGAACCTACAGATTACAGTTGACAGACAAATCCACCCCCCCCCCCTCCCCACCCACCCACACACACCACACACAAATAGTTTCTCCAGTTCCAGCATTTCATAATTTGCAGGTAGTTCCTTTACAGAGAGGAACGGAAGGTAATGTATAGAGGTAACGAAACTGAGAAGATATTCTAAAAGATGCTGTATGTTACAAATATTTCAAATGCTTTCACACAGTGCTATTATTGTGTCATCATATCTTTAATACTTCTTCAGTCTGTGAGGTGTGAATGTTTACAATGCATGTGTTTACACTGTGTAAAAGTTCTAGCAATGTAGTGAGTACATGATGATGCACAAGTTGCATAAACATTAACCAAAAATTGCTACGTAACGATCATATCTCTGATTTGTGACTGCTAAAGAGAAGCTATGCGCTCTGTGGCGTGCAGTGTTTCTCTCTGGATTGGCAAATAAGCAGTTAATGAAATGACTCTCTCTGATGTTAATTATATGACGAGGTACATGTATACTGAAATTTGTATGAAGCTAAGTAAATGTATTGCTGAAAGTCAGCTATATTCTGAATTTTTGAATTGTAAAAGTTGATGAATTGATAAAGTTGAAATGACTTACACACAAAATTACATCAATGTTTAAAGTGAAAAGGTGGCCATAATTTTTTTAAAAGTAAAGCAGTGGATATGAATCCTGACACGTTGCATAAGAGAATATATGTTCAGCATGTTGGTAGCAAATCCCATGAGCCTGCACCTGATCAAACTTTCACGGAGAAATTTTACTCACAAAATTTCTACACAAAAGTGTTTCCACTCCTTTTAAAGTTTTCCTAGGATCGATACGTACCTACCAGATTCCAATCTAAGTGGTGTCAGTGCATAGAAACTTCCAAGCCTCTATTACAAGAAGTCTAATTTCTTTTGTAGTTATCGCCAATGACAAACTTAGCAGCAGGACATTGGACATTGGACAGTGGAAGACTAATTTTTCTGAGCTTCAGAAAGCAAATACCAGAAGGAAGTGCCACTTAATAAGCACACTTATAATTACAAAAACATACATACATATTTAGTATGATATCTTTGATACAGCAATAAAAATTCCAGATAACTGATGACAACCAACAGATAAAATAATTTTCTTGTGATCTATTTAACTATGGAAATAAATGAGAAATCAAATCAGACGGTTTATGTTATTGTTCTAGGAAATTATTTATGTTAATTCAGATGGAGGAGAAATGTTCAGAAATTAATATGTCAAGTGGAGATTTTGTTAGTATTCTGGCAAAAGATAACATTGACTCATCTTTGGGAATCTACAAATAAGTAATTATATACCATATACAGTTCAGAGTATCCTAGAAGATGATTCACAGCAAATTGTGACTGTCTTCTAGGATACTCTCTTGTTGCTGGAGTTTCCAGTTCTGCATAGCTTCAGGTCAGTAGGTCAGGGATGTTGAAAGAGGGCTACTGAAGACTTTCACTGGAATTAATTTGTGGAGAAAAGGAAGGTTGCTGGAAGAACTGAATGAGGAATTGGAGGGAGAAGGTGAAAGAAATACCACCATTGTACAGGTAAGGTTAAATACTTCTTAAAGGTTATGCTAAGTCCATTCTTGTGAACTTCAGTACACAAAATGGAGGAGCCCATTTTTATCTTTTCATTATGATAATGTGATTAAAATTAAGTTGTGATTTTTGAGTCTTTGGCCATGGAACCCGTATGCTGTGTAATGAGTTAATGACTATTTAATGTACATACCGGGCACTGTCTCACTATTTCCAGAGCACAATTCCAGGTCATGTGCTTGAAGGACACGATCCCATTTTGCTTTTATAGCTTTAAATGTTGAACAGCTCTGATAGTCTAGTGTGTTGGACGGCCAGCATCCATACACTGCATCAGAATCCCCTATCTTTGTATAAGCCTAAGAATAAGAATAAAAGGAAAGACAAATAATCTCAATTTCACTAACATTTCACAACTTCAAATTGAAATGCTTAGCAGAAAGTCATATGGACAGCAATAAATAAGTGAAAATTAATACTCCATATTGGGTACAACTTGCAACACTCTGGAGAAACTACATTAGTGTTTGAGTACAAAAAATGATTTTAACCCTGTACAGTCGAAATTATTATTTACTGTAGAAAAAAAATATTTATATGCACAGAATGTTAAAGAATAATGTATTTAACACATACAAGGTGAATGTTTATTTTTAAAATTATTTATGTTTTCAAAATAGGTCTGTGACTTTGAGGTCACAGTGGGCAGTTGAACTTTTTGTTCAATCTTGTACGAGTATTGTAGTATTTCTATTACAAGACAAGAATGCAGCTGCATGTTACAATAAAATTGGAAGTAAGGAAAGAATAATGGGATAACAATCAATTACAGGCAAAAATACACACAATACAATAATTAAAAAAAATACAAAGTTAAAAATTAATTTTAGTGTCCTCTTTTTTCAGGTTTTTTTTAGCTTCTGATATGAACTATTTAGTATGAAAATTAAAAAAAGAATTATAATTTGGTGTATTGCAAAGATGCGCTTTACATTTTGTACAAAACACTTCTGGTGCACCATTACATCCTGACTTTTTCATCGTCCTCTTTTTTTCTGAAAATTGAGGCCAGTGGCCCATTCCATCTTTCCTCATTTCTTTTTCAGGCACTGGTACTGCTGACCCTATTATCTTCTTCAACTGAGTTGCAGTTTCAATTGATGAACTACTAAATCTTCCCCCTTTTCTCTGTCAATCCTTATTCCGTTTGCAAAGACAAGCAGCAACAGTAGCTTTGAAGTCCAATAGCCTGAGCTGGTCATGCTTCACCTTACACTCTGTACAATCTCTTCTGTATAGTAGCCATGCATTGACTACAGTCAGATCAAGCAAGTGAAATGCAAGTCTCAAATACCACTTCCTTGATCGGATCTTGTTGCGATACAATGCTATCAGCGAATCCAACAGATCAAAACCACCCATGCACTGATCGTATTAGTGACCAATACTGGGGCATTCAACATTTATTTTTTCTTTCTTTGTATGGTCCCATCTCTCCACTTTTGATGTTGGATGAGCACCAGCAAAAGTATTAAGCAAATGAACAGGCTTGTTGTCGTACCATTTTACTGCACACAACGTACACCATCAATTATAGATAAATGCTCCTCATAACTCCCTCAATTGCTCCTTTTTATCTCTTGGCAGATGAAACACAACTACAAACCGAACTCCTGTGAACCAATTATCAAAATACAGTTTATGAAACATGTATCTAGGTATCACATAAGCCAAGTGAAGAACAACAT
This sequence comes from Schistocerca cancellata, assembly GCF_023864275.1. Classification (NCBI taxonomy): domain Eukaryota; kingdom Metazoa; phylum Arthropoda; class Insecta; order Orthoptera; family Acrididae; genus Schistocerca; species Schistocerca cancellata. The sequence continues at coordinate 463,329,844 of NC_064627.1, read as the reverse complement.
TTCCACTCACACCGACATCAGGCAAGGAAGGATCATGCTTCACATCCCCTGTATATATCTTTAAATTATGTGAAATTCCACTTGAATCACACAAGACAAATGATTTATAACCCCATTTTCAGGTTCACTTTTCACATAATTCTTCAAGCTATGTTTTCCCTTGAAAGGAATCATCTGTCTACTGACAACTTTTCACTCATGGGGATACTTTGAAAATTTCCAACCAATCTTATACAATTTGTCAGCTGGATCTACAGTTTTGTTATTGTTGAAATGAAGTCCTAATTTTAGCTGCTCCCACCTACTGCAGCTCATTATACCAGCAACAGCTGGAATCCGAGTAGCAGTTTTCCAATACATACGAGATGATGGAAGTCCATAAATGGACATGTACATATAACAACCAAAAAATTGTTGTTATTGGTTTAGAAATGTCTTTCTGTATTGCATATAAGTTGGTTTGAGAAGCAACATTTTCCACAATTTTTTTATCTAACAACTGCCTGAAATAGGTCACAGGTTGACAATGCTCCTCTGGTGCACAAGGGAGAGAACTCTTCCAAGGCTGAACAGGACGAATAATACGATGGGTAAATCGTCTCCAGTCATTACTGACGTGAACTTCATCACTAATGTTCTCATTATCACTTTCACTATGCACAAGTACTCCATTATCACTGTCCTCTGCACTATCATTATCACTCTCGGCTATTTTCTACAATCTCAATATCATCCTCACTATCTGAAGCTACGACAAAATTTTCTGATTCATACCCAGGAATAGGCCTAACTTCATATTCTTCACATTTTTCCTGTTTTTCATAAATATTTCTGGGATCCATGACTGTAACAAAGTGGGGTTAGATTCCATTATTGTCCAATGTTACTTCAGAGAAATGGACCTAAATTCCATCATAAACAGGGAACATTTATACTTACATGAATTGCAGTGTTTTAATAATGAAGAATGATACTTACATTTATTAATAAATATTTTTCTTTCTTGAAAAAGAACAGAATCACTGTAAATAATAACTAAACTAGCACCAGCACAGGAAGCCGACAAATGCATGCAGCCCAACATTCAATGCTACCTACCAAAGATAATATTATATTGGTGTCTGTGCAAAGAACCTCAATATAAAGCAACCATATTGTAGCACTCAAGTCACACTGATCGAGAAAGGAATAACATTCCTAATGGGGAATATAGTGATGAAATTTGACGTGACTTCAGAGTCACGGTGGGCAGTAGAGGGTTAAATGCACTTCTCTTGTCTAACAAACAGAACGTCTGGAATACAGTACGGATACACACCACAAAAATCATATATGACCAAAATTTTAAGTTGGTTAGAGCATTTAAATTTTACAGACATACAGTATGAACTCTGCACTTAGACATGGTATGATCGAGAAGTTACAGTAGTTGTAGCAGACCTGCAAACTACTGAGCAGTGATGGTGTGATGTTACCATTACCCACTTGATAAAACAAAACTGATGTGGTTCATTTCCTAGGGGAAAAACATAAATCCCTAATCACAAGCAAAGTTTAGGCTTATGTGCTGAAGACAGATTGGGTGGAACAGCTTCTCCAGGTTGTGAATATTCAGAAAAGCATTTATGTATATCACTGATTTCTCTGTTTTGGTCAACCAGTGATAACTGCAACATCATAGAAGGGATCAACATTGCAGCAGGTAATTCAGAAGAATGGATCCATCTACGAATATCAGCAGAGCAGTAAAAATAAAAAAAAATAAAAAATAGTTTTGGCAAAGTGTATGCTCCCTGACTAATTGAAATTCTGTTAATTTAGTGCCCAATATCCACAACAGTATCACTTTTCAGAAAGGTCAGTAATTGATGATAAATTCTGGGTATACTACTGAATTGCTAAATATTGAATACACTATTGAATATGATGATGATGTAGGACTTTCAATGTTGTTCTCCTTGAAAAATCCAAGTGCAAGTAGTTGTTTTAAGAGTTTCAAAATGCTCCTTTTTCACTTTAAATTCTCATCAATATAGACATTTAAACATTTTGTAGTTTCCACCCTATTTATTACTTCTTCGCCATGTGTTACACTATCACTGGTGTAGTACCCCTGGATGGGCAGAACTGAGTATGTTGCATCTTTTTAAAATTGAGGCAGAGACTACCTGAAGAAACAATCAATGATACTTTTGAGAACATTGTTAACAATTTCTTGCTTCTTTGTATATGGTTGGAATAGTTGCAATCTGCAAAAAGCACTAATTCTGCCTGTTGTGTGTTAGACGGAATATCCTTTACATATTTGAGGAACAATAATGGACCTAAGATTGAGCCTTGAGGGACCACATACATGATTCCTCCCAAGTCAGAATAATGCCCCGTGGACTACATTATTTGAATCATTAATTGCAACTTTCTGTGTTTTTTTGGTTACATATGACATTATGCAGTGGTTGGCTTTACCATCAGTCCCACATAAACTCCAATTTATGTAGGAGAATAGTCATTCATGTAGGAGAATAGTCATTCATGTAGCAAAGTGCCTCAGACAGGTCACAGAAAAAACCAAATGGCGCTATTTTATTATTTAATGTTTGTAAAATTTGTTGAGTGAGCATGTCACAGCTTTCTCAGTAGAGTAACTCTTCTGAAATCCAAACTGTGGTTTGCTGAGCACATTATTGTTGCTAATATGAGATACTGTTCTAGACTGCATCACTTTCTCAAAAATTTTGGAAAATTATGTCACGATGCCTGCAGCTCGGGGTCTCACAGTAGCGTTCTCGCTTCCCAAGCATGGAGTACTGGGTTCAATTCCCGGTGGGGTCAGGGATTTTCACCTGCGTCGAGATGACTGGGTGTTGTTGTGTCATCTTCATCATCATCATCATCATCATCATCATCATCATTCATCCGCATTACGGATGGAGGAAGGCAAAGGTAACCCACTTCCACTAGGACCTTGCCTAGTACGCCGGTGCAGATCTCTCACGTCGTTCCCCTTACGCTCTGTCAAGAAGCATGGGACTTGGCATTTCCATTTCCATGTCAGCAATGAAACAAGCCTGAAGTTACTGACATCTATCCTAGTACCTTTCTTAAAGAGGAGACTGGCAAGGGCATATTTCAGTCTCTCTCAAAAAATGCTTTAAGTTAATGATGCATTACATATTTCAAGTAAGACACAGCTTATTGTTTGGAAGAAAATCTTTATTATTCTATTGGGAACATAATTAAAACCATATGAGTTTTTATTTTTGAGAGAATATATAATTTTCTTAATTTCAGAAGGAGAAGTGATATATTCATGTGATTGAATCTTATGAAAACTGATTTTTCAACATATTACTATGTTTCTTCTCTTGTAGTTTTTGTCTCTATATTTTCTACTAACGAAACTATTATTAAATATATTTGCTACTTGTGTCTCAGAATTTATAGCCCTTCCATTCAGCTGGATAATGATGTTATCCTGCCCAGTGGCTGGTTGTCCTCCTCTAGTTTTGCAAAAAATTTAATATAGCCTTAATTCTGTTATCAGAATTACAGGTTTCTAACAAAATGAGCATGTTTCTTGATATTTTAAGTAACTTTTCTTAGTAATTTTCAGTAGTTTTTGTAATCTCTACTTGTTCTTGCTAACAAATACATTTCTCTTTTTCGTTCACAAGATATTTTCGTCCCTTTTGGTTATCCATGCATTTTTACATGGCTGTTTAATGTCCTTTTTGATTAGCTTATCCAGAAAACTATTTACAAATAATGATATGAACTCATCATGGGATACATTGAGTTTTGTATGAATATTGAGTTCATTATAAATTGAATCCCAGGATATTTCATGCACACTATTCTAAACCCACAAGAGGGCGTGCTGATTTTCATAATACTGTCGGGCAAGGAGTCTACTTTGTACACATGGGAAGAATAGCTGTTTCTATGTTACCAAGCTAAACATGCAAGAGCAGAATCATAGTTTAATCTAACAAAGATAAAATAAACTTACAGAATATGTAGCAGAAATGAGAACAGTGAGAAACTTAACATCAGGATCGATAGTCATGAAGTAGATGAAGTAAGGGATTCTACTACCTAGGCAGCAAAATAACCAATGAAGGACGGACCAAGGAGGACATCAAAAGCAGACTATCACTGGCAAAAATGGCATTCCAGGTCAAGAGAAGTCTCTAGTATCAAACATGTGCCTTAATTTGAGGCAGACATTTCTGAGAATGTACGTTTGGAGCACAGCAATGGATGGCAGTGAAACATGGACTGTGGGAAAACTGAAGACATCACAGAATACTTCTACGGTACTATAGGAAGATGTAGAGGGGGGAAAAAAGTGTAGATGTAGACAGAGATTGCAATATATCCAGCAAATAATTGAGGACATAGGTTGTAAGTGCTATTCTGAGATGAAGAGGTTGGCACAAGAGAGATGCATCAAACCAGCCAAAAACTGATTTTTTTTTTTTTTTTTTTTGGGGGGGGGGGGGGGGGGGGGGGGGGGGGGAAGGTGCTAAACAAACTTTCACTACACACATTGTTACCATGGACAGGTGTCACCCCACAGTAATGGCTCACTCAAAGCATTAGACAGCACAGCTGCCTCAAATCCCAGCCAACGCTTATTTTATTACTCATTAGCTTGTAGACAACTGCCTTATTGTGGGATTGTGCTGCTAGCTCATGATGTGAGTCAATTTCATACATGATCATAAAATTTTTCTGGCATAGAGTTTTTCTGAGATAGCTCACTATTTATTTTATATTGGTGCTGCTCGCATGGATGCATAACAACACAATTTATCACTGTATTAGCTGCAGCAATCACAAACGAACAGGTATGGGCTCACCATTGCGAAACAACACTAAATGAAGCAAAACAATTTTATTTGTGTTTGGAATGCTTTATACATATGCGAACCTGCTCAAGAGTTAAAAACATATGTCCTGAGATGTCCTGGAGTCATTAATTATTCTAACTGATTTCAACTGAGGAGTATCAGTTCTGTAAGGCACTATCTTATTTATCCCAACTAACTGTGCGTAATCATCAGACAGATCATTTGTTACTAGGTAAACAGCTGTTTTCTTGCTTTGAGCTTCACCAAAGAAAGCACTATTAAGTGTGGGCTTACCATTATTATCCATCCATGTTGGAAAGTTAATTACTGAGATTAAATTATACGATCAAAATACAGTTTCCAGAGAATGTTTCCTATCAGAATCCTTTAATAAACCTACACCGAAGTCACCACAAACTATTAACTGCTTGCTGCTGTCCTACAGATAGCACAGTCAGGAATCCAGATTCCTTATGAACAGTTGTTTTCCCAATGGGGATCTATACACAGTTACAAATAAACGTGTAATGTTTTTCTGTAGTAATTCACAAGCACAATCTTGTGTGTGCTGATCACTACAAAATACACTTTTCTCACTGTTTTTGAACTTGTGTTCTGCCTTAATATATGTAAGAACTACTTTTTCCATATTAGTTCTGCACGAGAAGCTGCTAGAGCATAATAATTTATATATAACTTAACTAACCCTGTTGTTACGTGGTGTTCCAATGGACACAGAATGTCTATTGTTTCATGTTGTTGTTGCTGTTGTCGTCGTCGTTTTTGCTGGTGTGGTCTTCAGTCCGAAGACTAGATTGATGCAACTCTTCATACTACACTATCTTGTGCAAGCCTCTTCATCTCCGAATAACTACTGCAACCTACATCTTTCTGAATCTGCTTACTGTATTCACCTTTGCTCTCCCTTTACAATTTTAACCACCCACACTTCCCTCCAATCCTCAATTGGTGATCATTTGATGTCTCAGAATGTGTCCTATCTACCAGTCTCTTCATTTTGCCAAGTTTTGCCACAAATTCCTTGTCCCCCCCAATTCTATTCAGCACTTCCTCATTAGTTACATGATCAACACATCTAATCTCTAGCATTCTCCTGTAACACCATATTTCAGAAACTTCAATTCTCTTCTTATCTAAACTGTTTATCGTTAAAGATTCATTTCCATACACTGCTACACACCAGACGAATACTTTCAGGAAGGGCTTCTAAACTTAAATGTATATTCAATGTTAACAAGCTTCTCTTTATCAGAAATGCTTTTCCTGCCATTGCAAGTCTACCTCTTATAACCTCTCAACTTTGGCTATCATCAGTTATTTTGCTGCCCAAATAACACAACTCATCTATTACCTTAAGTGTCTTGTTTCCTAATCTAATTCCCTCAGCATCATCTGATTTAATTTGACTATATGCAATTATCCTTGCTTTGCTTTTGTTGACATTCATTTTATATCCTCCTTTCAAGGCAATGCCCATTCCATTCAACTGCTCTTACAAATCCTTTGCTGTCTCTGATAGAATTACAATGTCATCGACAAACCTCAAAGTTTTTATTTCTTCTCCCTGAACTTTAATTCCTACTCCAAATTATTATTTGGTTTCCTTTACTGCTTGTTCAATGTACATATTGAATTATATCAGGGATAGACTACAACAACCCTGTCTCACTCCCTTCTCAATCATTGCTTCCCTTTCATGCCCCTCGACTCTTATAACTGCTATCTGGTTTCTGTACAAATTGTGAATAGCATTTCACTCCCTGTATTTTACCCCTGCTACCATCAGAATTTCGAAGAGATTATTCGAGTCAACACTGTCAAAAGCTTTCTCTAAGTCCACAAATGCTATAAATTTTGCAGTGACACATGGTGTGTTGTGGGGCATTCACTCTGTTTTTAAAATAATTGAAAAGCCACCATCGCTTCAATCGTTTATTAGATGACCGGTTTCAGCACTCTGAAGGTGCCATCATCAGATCTGAAACGTGGATTAACATTTATAAAATCCATGTTTCAGATCTGATGATGGCACCTTCAGAGTGCTGAAACCGGTCATCTAATAAACGACTGAGACGATCGTGGCTTTCAAATTATTTTAAATGCCATAAATGTAGGTTTACCTTTCCTTAACCTAACTTCTAAGGTAAGTCATAGGGTCAGTACTGCATCGCACAATTCCACATTTCTCTGGAATTCAAACTGAGGTCTGCTTCTACCAATTTTTCCATTCATCTGTAAGCAATCCGTGTTAGTATTTTGCAAACATGACTTATTAAACTGACTGTTCTGTAATGTTCACACCTGGCAGCACTTGCTTTCTTTGGAATTGGAATTACTACATTATTCTTGAAGTCTGAGGGTACTTCATCTGTCTCATATACCTTGCACACCAGATAGAAGAGTTTTATCATGGCTGGCTCTCCAAAAGCTATCATTAGTTCTGATGGAATATCGTCTACTTCCGGTGCTTTGTTTTGACTTAGATCTTTCAGAGCTTTGTCACATTCGTCTTGCAGTATCATATCTGCCATCTCATCTTCATCTATGTCCACCTCCCATACTCTATATAATCCTTCCTTCTTTCAGTTTTCCTTTATTTGCTTAGGACTGGTTTACCATCTGAGCTCTTGATATTCATACAAATGCTTCTCTTTTGCCCAAAGGGTTCTTTAGTTTTTCTGTAGGAGGTATCTATTTCTCCCTAGTGAAATATGCTTCTAAATTCTTGCACTTGTCCTCTAGCTATTCTGCTTAGCAATTTTGCACTTTCTGTCAGTCTCACTTTTTAGATGTTTGCATTCACTTTCGCCTGCTTCATTTGCTGCATTTTTAAATTTTCTCCTTTCATCAATTAAATTCAATATCTCTAGTGTTATCCAAGGATTTCTACTACGTCTTGTCTTCGTACCTATTTGATCCTCTGCTCCCTTTACTATTTCATCTCTTAAACCTACCCATTCATCATCTACTGTTCCCCTTCCCCTATTCTAGTCAACCATTGTACAATGCTCCCTCTGAAGCTCCCAAGAACCTCTGGTTCTTTCATCTTATCCAAGCCCCATTTGCTTAATTTCCTACTTTTTTCCAATTTCTTCAATTTTAAGCTACAGTTCATAACCAACAAATTGTGATCAGAGTCCACATCTGGCCCTGGAAATATCTTGCCATTTAAAATCTGGTTCCTAAATTTCTGCCTAACCATTATACAGGATGAGTCACCTAACGTTACCGCTGGGTATATTTCGTAAACCACATCAAATACTGACGAATCGATTCCACAGACCAAATGTGGGGAGCGGGGCTAGTGTAATTGGTTAATACAAACCATAAGAAAATGCAAGGAAGTATGTTTTTTAACACAAATCTACGTTTTTTTAAATGGAACCCCGTTAGTTTTGTTAGCACATCTGAACATATAAACAAATACGTAATCAGTGCCATTTGTTGCATTGTAAAATGTTAATTACATCCGCAGATATTGTAACCTAAAGTTGACGCTTGAGTACCACTCCTCCGCTGCTCGATCGTGTGTATTGGAGAGCACCGAATTATGTAGGGATCCAAACGGAACGGTGATGGACCTTAGGTACAGAAGAGACTGGAACAGCACATTACGTCCACATGCTAACACCTTTTAATTGGTCTTTTTCACTGACGCACATGTACATTACCATGAGGGGTGAGGTACACGTACACACATGGTTTCCGTTTTCAATTACGGAGTGGAATAGAGTGTGTCCCGACATGTCAGGCCAATAGATGTTCAATGTGGTGGCCATCATTTGCTGCACACAATTACAATCTCTGGTGTAATGAATGTCGTACACGCCGCAGTACATCTGGTGTAATGTCGCCGCAGGCTGCCACAACACGTTGTTTCATATCCTCTGGGGTTGTAGGCACATCACAGTACACATTCCCCTTTAACATACCCCACAGAAAGAAGTCCAGAGGTGTAAGATCAGGAGAACGGGCTGGCCAATTTATGCGTCCTCCACGTCCTATGAAACGCCCGTCAAACGTGTACCTCACCCCTCATAGTAATGTACATGCGCGTCAGTGAAAAAGATCAATAAAAAGGTGTTAGCATGTGGACGTAATGTGCTGTTCCAGTCTCTTCTGTACCTAAGGTCCATCACTGTTCCGTTTGGATCCCTATGTAATTCGGTGCTCTCAGATACACCCGATCGAACAGCGGAAGAGTGGTACTCAAGCATCGACTTTAGGTTACAATATCTCTGGATGTAATTAACATTTTACAATGCAACAAACGGCACTGATTACGTATTTGTTTATATGTTCAGATGTGCTAACAAAACTAACGGGGTTCCATTTAAAAAAACGTAGGTTTGTGTTAAAAAACATACTTCCGTGCATTTTTTTATGGTTTGTATTAACCAATTACACTAGCCCCTCTCCTCACGTTCGGTCTGTGGAATCGACGCGTCAGTATTTGATGTGGTTTACGAAATATATCCAGCGGTAAAGTTAGGTGACTCACCCTGTATATTCAATCTGAAACCTTTCTCCAGGTCTCTTCCATGTATATAACCTTTTTTATGATTATTAAACCAAGTGTAAATGGTGATTAAATTACGTTCTGCGCAAAATTCTACCAGGTGGCTTCCTCTTTCATTCCTTTCCTCCAGTCCATATTTACCTCCTATTTTTCTTTCTCTTCCTTTTCCTGCTATCGAATTCATTCTCATATCTCTTTACATTTTCCAAACAAACAAGAAGCTCTTCTACCGTCAATCCTCTAATATTTTGATGAAATAAGCTAAACTTATTTTTCTGTGCATTATTAAGCATTTTGAGGGGCTCCTCTGCTATTTTGACCCTTTTCAGAAAAATGTGCCTAAATCTTCATTCTGACCTAAAAAAGGTATCTCTCTGACACCAGAAACTACAGGGATCTTGGGTGGTGCGAGTATGGTGGCTGTACACTTCCTGCAAGAAGCTCAGCCACAGTAGAAGAAGAAGAAGTAGTAGTAGTAGTAGTAGTAGTAGTAGTAGTAGTAGTAGCAGCAGCAGCAGCAGCAGCTGTTTTATTCATCTGTGGAACACTTAATGTAATTCATTTATACAGGTATCAGGATACTTACAGATGTAGGTTGACAAGAATGGGATAGGCAGTTGGCCATGTTCTTATAGCATTTGTCCGATGGAGGCATGGCTCGTAGTTAAAGGTTCTGCCCCAAGATATACATCTATTGCAATAAGCGATGACAGTACTTAAACAACCAGGACACATTTTGAATATTTCCCCACACGTATTTAAATAATGGGCATTCCAAAGACTCTCTTCATTCAGCCTAAGGTTGTTCTACTAACAACCACATGATTTTCATGCAGCATAGCTTACGATGAAAGAGAATCAGAATGGCCGAACCTTCACTATTTAATTCCTGTCTCTGTATATCTCTATTCTGCTTTCATGTGTCATTAATAAACATACAGTATTAATATTTTGATAGTGCTGATGATGGTTTTTTGTTTCTGTTTGTTTGAGGATGCCCACATTGTAACTGCTATGTGTGACCATGACACGGCTGTGGAAGCAATGGTTACCAAGTACAAAGGACAACTAAAAGAAGCAGAAAGATATATATTTTCAATAAACTAGGCAAAAAATCAGAAGTGCCATATCTCAATTAAAAACTTGAAACTTTCAGCACAGGGCAGAAGCATGTAGAGCAACTATGGCTCAAGTTCAGAAGAATAGTTGATTATGCACTGGACAGATATGTACCCAGTAGAACAGTTCATAATGGGAGGGACCTACCATGGTATACAGTCACCTTAAAGAAACTTCTAACAAAACAGAGAACGTCAGAACATATTCTGAATCGAACATAATGAGGTATCTTGAACTGAATGACCTCCTCTATGGATTCCAAAAACATCAATCATACGAAACTCGAATTGTACTTTTCTTACATGACATACTGAAAGCTTTGGATCAAGGCAGTTATGTAGATGCAGTAGTATTTTCTGACTTCCAGAATGCATTTAACTCAAGTATCATACCTACACTTATTGTCATAAATTTCCTCATATGGGGTGGTTGTTGTTGTTATTGTTGTGGTCTTCAGTCCTGAGACTGGTTTGATGCAGCTCTCCATGCTACTCTATACTGTGCAAGGCTCTTCATCTCCCAGTACCTATTGCAGCCTACATCCTTCTGACTCTGCTTAGTGTATTCATCTCTTGGTCTCCCTCTACGATTTTTACCCTCCACGCTGCCCTCCAGTACTAAATTGGTGATCCTTGATGCCTCCTACCAACCGATCCCTTCTTCTAGTCAAGTTGTGCCACAACTCCTCTTCTCTCCAATTCTATTAAATACCTCCTCATTAGTTATGTGACCTACCCATCTAATCTTCAACATTCTTCTGTAGCACCACATTTCGAAAGCTTCTATTCTCTTCTTGTCGAAACTATTTATCGTCCATGTTTCACTTCCATACATGGCTACACTCCATACAAATACTTTCAGAAACGACTTCCTGACACTTAAATCAATACTGGATGTTAACAAATTCCTCTTCTTCAGAAACGCTTTTCTTGCCATTGCCATTCTAAATTTTATATCCTCTCTACTTCGACCATCATGAGTTATTTTGCTCCCCAAATAGCAAAACTCCTTTACTACTTTAAGAGTGTCATTTCCTAATCTAATTCCCTCAGCATCACCCGACTTAATTCGACTACATTCCATGGGGTATCAAGTGAAATTTGTTACTGGCTCAAGGACTTTACGATAGGGTGGACACAGCATGTTATCTAGATGGAGAGTCATCATCAGATGTAGAGGGAACTTCGGATGTGCCCCAGGGAAGTGTACTGGCACCCATGCTGTTCAAGTTGTATATTAATGATTTTGTAGACAATATAAATAGTAACCTCATACTGTTTGCAGATGATGCAATTATTTACAATGAAGTGCTGTCTGATAGAGGCTGCATAAATGATCAGTCAGATCAAAGTGGTGCATCAACTGGCAACTTCCTTTAAACATTCAGAAATGTAAAATTGTGTACCTCAAAAAAAGTAGTATCACATGACTATAATTGGCCAACTCATACAAATACCTGGTTGTAACACTTTGTAGGGATATGAAATGGAACGATCACATGGGCTCAGTTGTGGGTAAAGCAGGTGGTACACTTTGGTTTATTGGTAAAATATAGTCAACCAAGGAGATTACTTACAAATCACTTGTGCAACACATTCTAGAATACTGCTCATGTGTGTGGGACCTGTACCAAATAAGACTAACAGGGGGCACTGAACATATACAGAGAATGGCAGCAAGAATGGTCATGGGTTTGTTTGATCCACGTCAGATGTGTTACAGAGATGCTAAAGCAACTGAAATAGCAGCATCTTGAAGAGAGACGTAAACCATCTCGAGAAAGTCTGTCCAAGTTTCAAGAATAGGCTTTAAATGATAACTCTACGAATATGCTACAACCATCCATGTATCTCTCACATTGGGATCGTGAGGACAAGATCAGAATAACAGAGGCATTAAAACACCCATTCTTCCCACATCCCATTATGAATGGAATGGGAAGAAATCGTAATAACTAGTCTAATGGGTCATACAAGATCAGGATAATTACAGCACACACAGAGGTGTAAAAACAATCATTCTTCCCCCACTCCATACATGAATGGAAGGGGAAGAAATCATAGTATAATGGGCCATATCTTGTACCACGCACTTCAAGGTGGTATGCAGAGTATGGATGTAAATATGTAAATGTAGTAGGCAATCAACACTTTCAAGTGGTGTATTTTGAACAAGTAGTAGTTACTCCCACTGCTCATCTTGAAATGTCAGTTAGTTCAGTATAGCAGAGGTTTGGGGCATGGCTTCTATAGAGTACAGCTATTATGGGCATTCCAAAGCCTCTATTTATTCGGCCTAAGGCTGTTATAACAACGCCCACATAATTTTCACATAGCACTGTTCACAGTGAAGGGGAATCAGAGTGGCTGAAATTTCACTAATGAATTCCTGTCTCTATATACCTCTATTCTGCTTTCATGTGCCATTCATCAACATTTAGTACTAATGTTTCGATAGTGAAGAAGATGGTTTTTAATTTCTGGCACTGGCAATTCTAGCTGCTGTAGGAAAGGCAAGTCTGTAAATATTTTGCTAGAGTGCACAAGAATATGGTAATGTAAGCAGCAACCATTAGGGAAGGTTTCACAAATGATTAGACGAAATAAGCACGTGGTACACTTCATTACCTCTATTATACGCCAATAATTTTCTTGCTTCTTGTCAGTGTTTGCAGGATAAAATGTGTAATTAGGAAGTTTATTTTTGTGAGTGTATTGTGTCTGTGTTTTATTTTCTTGCAAATAACTGCAGCATACCACAGATATGGAAAGAGCTTGGACCTGAAGTGAAAGAACTTGGTGTGCCCAGACCAATCTAGACATCAATCAAGAACAAATACAGTGGAAATGCAGGTGAGGGTGTATACATAATTTCAAAGGAGCAATGTATGTTTGTACGTCTACCTACCAACATCACAATAAATCGCTCTAAAAAGAGATTTAATGCAGTGTAGCACTTAAACTACATAGTTTTGTAATAAGTTAAGTATAAATATGAAAACCAAACAATGCAGAATGTAGGCTTAGCAAATTCTTCTAACAACATTGGAACTGCTCAGTTTGCTTCTATCAGTCAATCACAGCACAGTACCTCTGACCTCATAGAACATCAAAGTTACATCGCAAAAACTAATAAATGCCAAGCATTGAATGCTACAAAAAATTAAACATCTCAAGTTCAGAATCAAACACAAGAAATACATTAAGCATCCTTCCCAAAAGTATCAGACACCACATTGATGAACTCTCGAAAACACATAACTTTTCATATGTTTGTTACAATAAAATGTCGAGAAATGTGATGTTAGTGGCTAAACACGCTTCCTATACACCTTACCTTGGTGAGTTACCTTTTGGTTTATTTTAGTAGTTGACTATGGAAAGGATGGGAGATACAATGTGTAAATTTTTTAGAGATACCTGACACCATGGTTACAATCAGTAAATGTCACGAACTTCCCAAATACAGAAACCACAAGCTGCACATGGCCTAAAATAATTTATGTAAACTAGAGAAAACAGAAATTATGATGGCTGAATGAAGACTGAAGCCTTCATATGCATGTGTTACTGACACTACAAACACCTTATTTCACAATGTAACATTACACACCCTATCAGCTGCCACCACAACCATAGGGTGGGTCTTTGGTTTCCATTTTGTGTGCTACAAATAACCATTTGAGTACCTGAAAATTGAGTCAGCAACCACAGTACTACATGAAATTACAGAGAAGTATTGTTGTTATTTATTTGAGGTGCATTTTTTATCAAATCCCTACTCTTTGTTGTTGGAATATTCTGTCACTGATAGAACATACTGAAATGAAGTACCTCTTAGCTAGTATTTTAAATATAGTGAGGTGACAAAAGTCATGGGCTACCTCCTAATATCATGTCGGACCTCCTTCAGCATTGATATGCACCCATGATCTAGTGGTACCGTCTTTTATTAGTAATCAAAAGTTCTTGGTCCTGGGTTCGAACCACACAACTGCTTTAAGCCTAGTCTGATGATGTGCAGAAGAAGAAACAGAGAAGCAGGAGTTGATACAGGAGAGATGAGGGATCCAGCATTAAAATCAGAAAAATAACTATTCACATTGGTGTGTAGAATGTATGAGGCTGGCGATACATCATCTGGCTTTCAGAAAACATCATCTACAAAATTCTGAAAACTGCAAGAGCCAACAAGTGCAAAAATTATTGCATGATCATCTTAACAGTTCATGCATCCAAACTTATGACAATAACAATACACTAAGAATGAAAAAGAAAACTGAGGATGTGTTCGATCACAATCAGTTCCACTTTAGGAAAAGAAAAGAACAAGAAAGGCAATTCTGACATTGTGGTTAATAATGGAAACAAGACTAAAGAAAAATCAAGACATAGCCACAGAATTTGTTGACCCAAAAAAGTGTTCAACAATGTCAAGTGGTGCAAAATTCTGAGAAAAATAGGGGTAAGCTATAGGGAGAGACTGGTAATATAAAAAATGTACAGCAGTCAAGATGGAATAATAAGAGTGGAAGACCAAGAACGAAGTGCTCAGACTAAAAAGGGTGTAAGGCAAGGATGTGGTCTTTCGCTGCTCCTGCTCAATCTATACATCAAAGAAGCAATTACGAAAATAAAAGAAAGTTTCAAAAGTGAAGTTAAAATTCAAGGTGAAAAGATATCGACGATAAAATAAGCTGATGACACTGCTATCCTCAGTGAAAGTGAAGAGGAATTACAGAATCCGCTGAATGGAATGAACAGTCTAACGAATACAGAATATGGACTGAGAATAAATAGAAGAAAGATGAAAGCAATGAGAAGTAGCAGAACTGAGAACAGTGAGAAACTTAACATAAGGATTGGTGATCACAAAGTAGGTGAAGTTAAGGAATTCTGCTACCTAGGGAGCAAAAAACCCACAATGGACGGAGCGAGGACGACATAAAAAGCAGCCTAGCACTGGCAAAAAGAGCATTCCTGGCAAAGAGAAGTCTACTAGTATTAACAATAGGCCTTAATTTGAGAAAGAAATTTCTGAGGAGGTATGTCTGGAGTATAGCATTGTATGGTAGTGAAACATGGACTGTTGGTAAACCGAAAAAGAAGAGAATTGGAGAATCTGAGATGATGTGCTACAAAAGAATGTTGAAAATTAGATGGACTGATAGGGTAAGAAATGAGGTTATTCTCCAGAGACATGGCAATGAAGAGAATATAAGGTAAACATTAATAAGAAGAAGAGACAGAAAGGTAGGATACCTGTTAAGACATCATGGAATACCTTCCATGGAAGCAGGGGAGATATAGAGGGTAAAAACTGTACAGGAAAACAGAGATTGGAATATGTCCAGTAAACAAACAAAGGGATAGGCTGCAGGTGCTACTCTGAAGTGAGAGGAATATGTGGGGTATGCATCAAACCAGTCAGAAGGCTGATGGAGGGTGGAAAAAAAAGTGGAGGGGTGCACAGCAACTCGGTGTTGCACGGACTCAACAAGTCGTGGTAAGTTCCGTACAGAAATAGTGAGCTATCCTTAGCTGCGAAACTGTTGCAGGTGCAGGGTTTGTGCATGAACTGACCTCTCTTACATCCTGTAAATGTTCAATGGAATTGTTGTCGTGCAGTCTGGGTGGTCAAAAGCATTCACTTGAATTTTCCAGAAAGTTCTTCCTACAAACTGCAAACAACTGTGGCCCAGTGACATGGCGCATTGTCATCCATAAAAATTCCACCGTTGTTTGGGAACAGGATATCCACGAATGCCTGCAAATGGTCTCCCAGTGGCCAAACATAACCATTTCCACTCAATGATTGGTTCAGTTGGACCATAAGACCCAATCCCCTGTAAATGAAGCCCACACCATTATGGAACTACCACCAGCTTGCACAGTGCCTTTCTGAAAGCCTGGGTCCGTGGCTTTGTGGAGCCTGCACCACACTCAGACACAAATAAATTGGCACTTATCTGACCACAACATTGATTTTCAATCGGCTAGGGTGCAAACGATATGGTCACGAGCTCAGGAGAGGCCCTGCACGTGATTTCATACAATTAGCAAAGGCACTTGCATTGGTCATCTGCTGCCATAGCCCATTAACACCAAATTTTGTCACACTGTCCTAATATACACGTTCGTTGTATGTCCCCATTGAATTCTGTGATTATTTCACGCATTCTTGGCACACTCTTGACACTGTGGATCTTGGAATATTGATTCCTAGCGATTCCCAAAATGCGTGTTCCTTGCATATGGCTCCAACTACCATTCCATGTTCAAAGTATTTTAATTCCTGTCATGTGGGCTTAATCACATCAGAAACCTTTCCACACGAATCAACTGAGAACAAATGAAAGCTCCGCAAAGCACTGTCCTTTTATAACCTGTGTACATGATACTGTTGCCATCTGTATATGTGCATATCGCTATCCCATTAGATTAGGCACGTCAGTGTAAGTTAATTTTTGTAATCTCTTCAATCCTGTCACAGTCTGTTGCTAAACTTGTGAACTTAATATGCATCCTGAGTTCAAATACAGTGAGAACAAATATGGAATGTAATGCAGTATCTCAAGACAGCATTTTATTCACATCAATCATGCACGTAGAGCAATTAGATCAATTCACAGAGAAGCTGTTGTGTAACTAGTTAACATAAAGCAATTATTGTCAAGTTTATTCAGTGAAAGTGAGAAATAACATACACAAATTAACAGTCACGGAACTTCGGACTGTGGCAAGGACAAATGATCACAGTGCTCCTGGCGGCCAATGCATGAACAATGTTGACAGCTCATCAAGTGAATCAGCTGTCCACCTGATGTAGCTACAGTCTGCTGCTCTTCACTACAACCAACCTTGGCAGTTATTTGTAAAATTTTATTCTTCCATAGAAAATGCTGTTTTGTGTTTTATGTTTATTCTTTCTTTGTAAATATGAGTTTAATCTAGATCTAGAGGACATGGTCATGGAAAGAGGTGTTTATACAATAATTATCTTTTTCTATGTCCATGACTGGCTGATAGATGTACTCACACAGTGTAGTTAAAATTCACAATATTTTTAACAGATCTTTGTGATGAGTTTGATTACTATTGCTGCTTATTATTCTTATGGATTTTTTCTATTATTTGGAAAATGTGTTTATATTTTGCGCATTTGTTCCATTCTGATGAACACCATACCATTAACAACATTTTTAAATGTCAGTGTGCATAATGCTATTGCTTGTACCCTTCACTGGAATTTCTAGTCTTGAAATATCACAAAATTTTGTTGAGAGAAGTTGCATTATCAACCATACAGTCAAGTCTTACATATCCGCACTTTTACATACTTACTGCAATGAAGCTACTTTGGTTTCTCAGTTATTTTTAAGTTCCATACCTTATGCTCACAACATTTTTACTACGGTATAGAATGTTCACACATTTACCAAATTAATACATTATACCAGTAAATATTTGATTACAGACCGATCATTTATATATGTTATCTGTATTAATATTAGGAATATAGTTAACCTTTGTCTAAACTGATAAATTAAAACATTCATAACCAGTCCATTCCAAAATTAATTTATTGGGTGAAAATAAATAACACCTACAAAAAAATGCAGGAAACATAAACTGCTACTTACCGTAAAGAAGACACGTTACGTTGAGGACAGGCTCCATTAAAAGACACAAAGCTTTTGGCCACAGCCTTCATCAGCAAAAGAGAAAGAGAGAAATGTACACCAGTCATATACACAACCAAGCACACCTCATGCAAACATGACCACCAGCTCCGGCAGCTCAAGCCAGGATGGATCTATCACATGGGATGACAGCAGATTATGATGACAAAGTATGTTCCTTCAGACTTAATCAAATGTTGGAATGCTTCACAAAATTTAAAGGGTGTCGGCAACAGATGTATAAAACATTATATTAACACTGAAAAACAAAAGTTCTTCAGGTTGGGATGGGATACCCACAAAAGTTCTCATATTTGTGCATAAAATAACAAGACACGACTATCTTTAATAATAAGCCAGTCTTTTGAACATGGATGTTTCCCAGAGGTGCTAAACTATGCGGAAGTAAAACTGTTGTTCAAAAAAGGGTCAAGAGAGGATATGGGAAATTATTGCCCCATCTCTCTTCTCCCAGTCCTGTCAAAAGCATCTGAAAAAGCTGCTGCCATCCAGATCCAAAATTTTATTAAAAAATATGAGATTATTTTGAAAACTCAATTTAGCTTCCAACGCGGAAAAAGCACTACAGATGCAATAAACAAATTTGTTGATAAGATTAGTGCATCATTAGACAATAAGAATAAAGTCACAGGGATCTTTCATGATCTCACAAAAGCTTTTGACTCAGTAAATCATATACTTCTTATCCTCAAACTTGACAAATATGGAATTAGTGGTAGTACTTTACAATGACTTACTTCATACCAGTGCAGTGCAATAGGGAGGCAAAGAGTGGTTGTCTCTAAAAATGCAGCAAATTACTTTTCCAAATGAAAGACAGTAACACAAGGTCTCCATCAAGGTTATATCCTAGGAACTATTTTGTTTCTATTCTACATTAATGACTTATCAATCAATAAAATGCCCCACTGGTCTTATTTGCAGATGACACTACTGTATTAATTGAAGAACAGGAGCCAGAAACTATTCCTATCAGCATCATCAATACAACAGATCATTTAGAAACTTGGTTTCATCTCAACACATTAACCCTAAACATCCTAAAAACCCATGTGGCCCAGTTCAGAACAAAACAGTCAACATCCCAGGATATTAAAATTAATCACAAAAATCAAAACCTAGAAGTTGATTATGTGAAATTTTTAGGATTAAACCTAGACAAGAATTCAAATTTGAATACACATGTTATCTATTAAACAAACTATGTAACTTTGCATTTTCAATGCACGTATCAGCTAATGCCACCGACATGGACACAAGGAAAATTGCATACCATAGCTATTTCCAGTCATTTATAAGGTATGGTATTGTTTTTTGGGGAAATTTGAGAAACTTAACGTGCATAGCAAAAATACAGAAATAATTGTTAGAAACATGTGTGCTGCACATCCAAGAAAATCATGTTGCCCACTACTTAAAAATCTGAAATTATTAACAGTGTCCTCCCTTTATATCTATGATATTATAACTTTTTTACACAACAGTTTAGAATTATGTCAAGAGAACTGCTTTGATCACACTTACAATACAACAAATAAAGAAAATTTTTTGATGCCTGCTCATTGTTTAAAATTACATTCTCAAACTCCCCAGTATAAGGGAATGAAAATTTACAACAAACATTCTGAGTATGAACCTAGATTCACTGAAAAGAAAGCTGCACGATACTCTACTTCAGTGATGCTACTACTCAGTTGAAGAATTTGTGAATGATGAACTGAATATTTGAGCAGGATGTAGTAGTATCAATTGTCTTATTATGTAAATATGGCATAAGTTACATTAATGTTGAAATCATCTTATTAACCTTAGTGTTATACCAATGAAATTGTATGAACTGTATTTTGATGTGTCTCCTGTACTCTAATCAAATCATTAGCTTATCTATGTTACGAGACGAATAAACAACTATTCCTAATTCACAGCAATCTGGAGGGGGTGGAGAAAGAAAAGGGATAGCAGTATGCGGATTACGGGGCAGAGGAATGCTGTCTGATGGAGTGTGCAGGTCTAGGATGTCCACAGGTGCAGTGTCAGGAGGTAGTGGGGCAGGGAGATGGGGAAAAAAGAGCGAACAGGAGAGGAGCAGGGAAAGATAGGCAGGTGTGTTGGCAGAAGGCGGCAAACAAAGAGGCTGGGAGATGAGAATGAGGAGGAGATGATAGGACAGATGGGAGTTATGCTTACAACACGTTCTTCGCTCCCATAACTATCCCAGCCTCAATGTACAGTAACATACCTTCCACACATCCACTGTTGAACAGTTTCCATCCCCTCTGTCTTATCATCTAATTGTCATTCTCATCTCTCAGCATATTTGTTTGCTAACCTCTGCTGCCATTGATCCTTTTTTCCCCGAGTCCCTGCACCAAATCCTCTTTATGCTGCACCTGTTGGCATTCTAGTCCCTACACACACTGCCAGACAGAGTTCCTCTGTCCCCTGACCTATACATTGCTATCCCTTCCTCTTCCTTGCCCCCTCCAGATTGCTGCTGCCATCACAAGTGAGAGTTACGTTCTGGCCTGAGCTGCTGGAGTTGGCAGTCATGTGTGCATGAGATGTGCTTTCTTGTGTGTGTATATGGGGTGTGTGTTGCTCTGTTTCTCTTTTGCTGATGAAGGCTGTGGCTGAAAGCTCAGTTTAAATGTCTTAATTGTGCCTATCTGCAACTTAAATGTGTCTTTTTTATGGTTGATATCCCTACATGGAGTTTCCATTGTTTGATTTAACACACACAAATAATTTTAGACTGTTTTTAATTTTCGATATTGTCTTATAATCTTTGAAGGAAAACAAAATATTTTACAGCAGTATAATTGTAGTGTTTCTGAATGATCCGTAGGTTCTTCAAGTACAGAAAAAGATGCTAGTAAATGCAGAATTTTGTTTTTATTACACACAACTAAATATTTTTGAAATTTAGCAATGTTAAGGTAATACCTCAGTTTTACCAGTCTTTAAACACTGATGTCTGAAAAAGAATTCCATGAAATGTTTTTGTGGTGCTTTATGAGTTACAGTAATACACACAATTAAAGAGTACAGCTGAAAAGAACACTGCACAAAAAGAGTCACTGCAAGTGTTGGGAAGCACAAAGAAATGGAAAGCAGCACCACCATTAGCATCCTGAGCGACAGTTACTACAACCACTCAAGCAGATACAGTAATTGTTTGCACTATTATGTTAATTTATAGATGTATTTGGAAGTAAACTTTCCACAGTAAACAACCCTTCACATCTACTTATATCTTATACAGAACAGTACATTTAGAAAAAATAACAAATAATTAATTTTATTCAGCTGTAAAGTGTATATTTACCTCCCACAGAATATGCTGCAGAATTTGTCCATTTTCCTTATCATTCCGACATATACTTTCAAGCAGAGACATCTTGTCTGTGTCCATGGGAGAACTGCAAGATTATTAAGACCTGATTGAGACAAACAGATAGACACAGGTGCTTAGTCATAACCCCCCCCCCCTTCCCCACTCACACACATACAAAACAGAAATTCTTCTATGGAGAAGTAACTGCAAACTATATAGATATGACTTCAAATCCCTTCAGCTTGAGTTTGAGGTTCATTTTATCATTTGTTAGATTCTTGACATCATTAAGAAAGTGGTCAAAGTTTTTTAAAGCTGAACTTTCTGTGACACGCTAATTCTAAGTGATGATTAAAGTAATTAATTTCTTCTTCTAATATTATATTTCTGAATGTTAACTGTTGTTTTTGAACTGTGACTGACTGTTTAAAGAGTCAAACAATGGAAAATTCAGGATGGAGCAATGAAAATATGATGAAAAAAGGTAGACTGCTACTCACTATACAGAGAACAAGTGGAGTTGAAAACAGACACAACAAAAAGACTGCTATACATTTAAGCTTTCAGCCGAAAGGCATTTTTCTGAAGTGGAAACACACACACACACACACACACACACACACACACACACACACACACACACACACACACTCTCTCTCTCTCTCTCTCTCTCTCTCTCTCTCTCTCACTGTATAACAGTCTTTTTGCTGTGCCTGTTAGTGATTCAACGTCTCTTCTCTATGGTAAGTAGCAATCTACTCTTTTCATAATATTGTTTAAAGAGGTACCTAAAGAAGTTCTCGAATGGCCAGCATATGTTTACCTTATTATACATTTCTGAGCCTCTCTTTTTAGATCAATAAAGTGTTCCCCAGAATATTATGCCATTAGACATTAGTGTGAGAAAGGGGAGAAGTAAGTTGAACTTTTGACATTTTTAACTCCGAAGTTTGTAATCACTCATAATGCAAAAGTTAGGAGCTAAAATGTTTAAGATGATTTACAATATGCAACTTCTAGTTCAGGTTATTATCCATACAAACACTCAAGAATTTGGAATATTCTGTGCATTCTATCGATTTTCCTTCATGCATTATTTCCAGTGGTACGGTAAAGTCAGTACATAACTGACAGCATATTTGCAGAAAACCAGTTAATAAAAAGAAAATTTTCCTTATGTTTTTGTTTGTTGAAGTTTATCGGTTACTTGTATCATCACAAGAACAACTATTTTAACTTCTTGATGTATGGGTGATTATAATTAAGCTTTCCCTATTTAAAACTTTATAACAGAGAAATGAATTACCGGACAAGTGACAAACTTGGTAGCATTAATGTACAGAGTATGGGGTACATGATTTCCATGTGTCACAGCATCACCGTCCAGTTCCAATTTTGGCCACCAGGTGCCGTGATCAGTCATTGAGATTCCTAGTCTCACAAACCTGACCAGTCACAGCGCACTTGTTGACGTGTCAACATGAGTTTGGACAAAAGGAGCAGGGCATTATTGGTGAAGCTCTATTATCAAAACAACAATAATGCTGCAGCTGCACTTCGAGAATATTACCAGCTGAACTGATTACAGAAGGGTCCGCTTTCTCCAGCTGCTGTGCGAAGCATGATGACGAAGTTCGAATCAAATGGAGAACTGGACTTCGCTCCGGAATTAGGCGGATGACCAGTTGTACCACAGATGGTTGATGAAATTGCTGTTGCTATGGCTGACAATGCTGCACGTAATTCCTGATGATCAGGCAGTGTGCAAGCTGTTTCACGACAGTTGAACATCCTGTGGACCACTGTACAGAAGGTACTTTGAACCATTCTCAAATGGTATCCGTACAAGATCCATATCGTATAGCAGATTGAACCACAGGACGCACAATGCCATATTGATCTGGCTCTCCAGTTTATTGCAAGGATTGAAGTTGACGAGGGCTGGCCCTCGACCATACTATTGACAGATGAAGCTCATTTTTCTCTGACAGGTGAGGTGAACACACAGAATTGTTAAGTGTGGGGATCTTCACCTCCACGGCTACGTTCATCATTGGCCCATTCTTTATTGAATAGTGTGGCACTCAAGGACCAGAGACATGCAGTGTGACTGGAGCCCGTTACTGCGATATGCTTCACCAGCATGGGACCCGCCCATACGTCACTCGTGAAGTTCATCTGCTCCTCTTAAACACATTTGGAAACGATTGAATTATCAGGCAATCATTTTCAATTGCTTGGCTGGCACAATCACCTGATCTCACTCCCTGTGATTTCTGATAATGGGGCTACCTGAAGGACAGAGTTTACCAAGGGAACAGTCATATGTGCTGATCTGAAGTGCAGCGTACCAAGAGAGGTAGCCAGGATACTTACGGACATGCTTCGTTCGGCTGTGCAGAATGCAGTAGTGTGCTTTCAGACTATTCTGGACACTGATGGGCTCCATACTGAGCCACTTTTGTAGCAGTAATGGTACTGGAATGTAGGGTATGATATACTGGAGCATCACATTAAAAGTGTTTCAACTGAACTGATTCTCCATTATTTCTCTTCTCCATGTCCTTGACATTAATACTACCAAGTTTGGTCCTCGTACGGTAATTAGTTTCCATGTTATAATGTCTTAAATAGGGAAAGTTTAATTATAACTACCCAGTACAATGGCAGGTTATTTACACACAACAAAGAGCACACCCAACATTGATCCCTGAGGAATACGTTCTGAGTTTCTTAATATTTTTCAAAAGGGGGACTGAATCACACAAATTTTGCCATACTGTGAAGCAGTGAAAGTGGCAGCCAAGAGACAAATGTCAATTCTTCCACAATCCTCCTTTTATAATTACCAGCATTTGCTTCGGCAATGTTGCTATATTGACATTTTTACTCTTGCTGCCATCACCATACTAATATAATGAAAGTCAGAGATGCATATCACTGACATGGTTTATTTGACACCACATTTCTTGGTTCACAAACCTGCTATCAATGTGGGTCACTGATGTTTAACAATGGAGGTGTGGCTGCTACGTTGACAGAGTCTCGGCAATTAGCAAAAGAGGATATATGCCTAGCAAAGCAATATGGAAATTGCCGGAAGGCTTCTGATTTCTGCTGATTGAGGGTACAGCAAGAATGACATGGAGAAGTATGCAGAAAAGTGAAGTGGGCACCTTATGCACTTATTCCTCTGGCTACCATTTGCATTGGAAGCAAGTACAGCAATACTCCAACAGAATGTGTGTGAGTATAGCTGAGTGGTTATCTACAACTGATAACACCCTGATTTTAAAAGCAAATTTGTGTGTGTTGAAACTGTAATTGGCAAGATACACACAAAATTTCAAGGTCAGTTGAAGGTATGAAATATTGAGATAAAACTGCTAATGTTTGCCATTTCAAAACTGATATGTGAGACCTCTAATAAGAAAGACTCAGAGAAACAAGGTAATAATTCAAAAGAACACATTAAAGGTGCATTTTACAAAGCCAGTTTTTTTAAGCCATAAGTCTTTTTATTAGTTTAAAGGTGTCCTCCATTTTATCCTCTCTTCTGTTAGGTAACTACTAAAACCCGACATCATCTGTAATATTTTTTGCATTTTATAATCCTGACCTGTCTGTATTACTTCCCCAGCCCCCCTCTCCCCCACTAATGCTTCCTCAGGTGCCACAGAACTATTTCCAAATACCTCAGCAGATGTCCCATTAATCTGTTCCTTTTTCCGGTTAACATGTACTGTTCAAATGTTTTTATTGCCTATTCATATTAGCACTTTATCTCCTCCTTCCACTCTTAACACTCCTAAACAGCAACATACTTCAAATGCATGCAGTTCCATCTTCTCTGAACTTCTGATGATCCCTGTTTTACTTCCATGGAATGCTGTGTTCCAGGTGTACACTTCCAGGAACTTCCTCCTCAGTTCTGCATCGACGGAGCTCTTTTATCTAAGAATAGATTCTTCACTTGTCCCAGTACTTCTGGTACCTTCGTTCCTTTGGCTATCCTGTACAATCCTACTTCCTCTGGAGAGTATTTTCATTTCTGCCACCATTGTGTTGTTCCCATTTTTTGTTGTTAAGCTAGTCACTTTTCTCTTTTCTAGTACTCTTCACCACCTTCATTTTTCTCTGGTTAATCCTTACGCTATATTCTGCACTAATGCATTCATTTCTTCCAACAAGTCAAATGAAACAAAATATGTGTGTGTGTGTGTGTGTGTGTGTGTGTGTGTGTGTGTGTGTGTGTGGGCGCGCGCGCGCGCACGGGCTTGTGCGTGTGTGCGTGCGCACGCGCGCATGTAGAAATTGCGTCCCACAAAGACATTTTTTATCAGAAGACAAATCCTCCTATTTCTGTGTTTCCGAATTTGGCTATTAGTGGTTGACTTTCCAAAAACAATGAAACACACTTTTTTTTTTTAGATATCTAACCCAGAAGTCAAATACCAGTTCTAACAGATGTAGCATTAAAAATAACTTTCAGCCATTATTTCACCCCTTAGTGGTTGAATTTCCAAAAATGCTCAATCAAATAGTTTTTTTTATTTCTGACTGAGAAACCAAATACCAGTTTTCGTACTTCTAGCTTTAGAATTGCCTGAACAATGACATATTTTAAAAATCCTCCATCCATTGCTTCACCCCATTAGGTGTGGAATTTTGAACGATCCCTTATTATTTGATGCCTAAAGTATAAGATGAAACATCCTCTCATCCAGTACTTCACCCCATTAGGGGTGGAATTTTGAACAGACCACTACTAAACAATGCCTACAGTATAAGATGATCACCCTCTCCAAATTTCATGTTTTTGTCCTTAGTGTGCGATGACAAGTCAATGAATCAGTCAGGCCCTAATTTGCCCCCTTAGTAGCTGAATTTCCAGAAACACAAATACATTTAAAAAAAAAAAATCCTAACAGAGAAGCCACCTACGAATTTGCATAGATGTAGCTTTCAAATGCCTTAGCGATTATTTAATAATGATTAGTTTTCAAAGCAATTTTGACCAATTATTTCACCCCATAGGAATTCAATTTCCAGAATTGTTGAAAAACATATTTCTTTACTTCTGACCAAGAGAGCAAATATTAACTTTCGTAGTTATAGCTTCAGAACTGCATTAATAGTGACATATTTTCAAAAACCCTTTCATCCTCTATTTCACACCCATACAGGCGGAATTTTGAAAAATTCCTTCTTAAGCAATATATACCTTCATAACATGTACATTTCCTAATGAGATTCATCATAAACAATCCATCACAATTTGAGATGAATAGTGATGTTCGTCTACAAAACTACTTGCATCAGTACAAGTGGATGCCAGACACAGAATGCCTAAAGAGACGAGTTGCTGGCCACTGCCACATGGCAAACTGACAGAGGAAAAGCTATTTAACTGGCTGAATACAGGACAAAACTGTTCTTGGCTCTCAATGGTGAGTTTTTGATAGCCTGTAACATTGTGTATTTCTACTACTCAGAGAACAAATGCCTACATTGCCTTGTAACTAGTATGTGTTGTCCTCAGCTGAGTATAGCCCATTCTAAAGAGTTAATTAAGAAGTTAAAATGAGTAGATGGAAACAAGTAATTAAAAGCACAAAACATAGATTTCAAGCTATGTGAAATTTTATTTTGTTATTCTGGTGGATTTCGTGTTGATTCGGTAGGGAGCTCCATAGCAGATGGGTTACAGTTGTGATATACACAGGTGAATGGTTCTCAGTATTGTTAAGACTGTACAGTACGAGCTAACGGTCTATATTTTTCTGACTACTTGGTACAAGCTTCCCCCTGTTGTAAAAGCATTGTGAATGATTCTTACTGGCAATGTGATGTGGTTTTAACAAGTAGTTGGACTGGAACTCTAAGGGCTCAGTGTGGAAGGAAGAAGAAAAAGAAGAAGAAGAAAAGAAGATGAAGAAAAAGCAAATAGGATTAGGGAAGAATAGTCGATATTTGGAAAAAAGACAAATATGATTAACTTGAAAATGACTGAAGATAAAAATCTCCTAACTTCCAATTGCTACAGACTGATTTGCCTTCCTGATGATGTTATAAAGCATGTGAAAAAATGTCCCACATTAATATGTTTTACCCATAATCAGAGGGTCATATGCCAAAATGAACTAACAATAAATAGTCTGTTAGAAGATATTTAGCTCTAAAGCCTTTTTTAATAATTAGTTGTGAATTGAGAATAGTAAATCATGTGCAACAGACTTCTGATATATATTCAATGCTACTTATTTTATTTACAAACTAATAACACTCATTATCAAGCTGAAAAAATTATGGTCATTACAAGTAAGTGTAATGAAAACTGATCTACAACACTGTTTCATCACAGTTGTCACCCAATGAACACCCGTGTTTCATTCAATTTTGATTGTGCTGCATACAAGTAAGTGACAACATCTTGTACATTTTAAATACAGTTTTGAGGAGTCATGCTGATCTAATGACATTGTTTCATCAATATGATCTCCAGCACTCCGAGATGCATTCTGCAAATTTTTGTAAAAATAGTGGAGAATAACAGAAATGAAGCACAGCATTGGTTGTAGCACTTTCTTCTTAACACTTGTAAGTGGTTTTTCTCTGGGACGCTAGACGTTCAAGGCAATATAGTGAAGTTCAGTTAGCAGACCACCTAATCATTTAGTGAAATTCACTTCACAGTATTTGAGATGGGGGAAAGAAAATACCCTGCTGTTAAAATGTCAAATATAAAGGAATCGTCACTCTTCCTTTCATCACATCAAATTTTTAACTTTGTACATTTTTATTATTTGTCAGAACTGCATATGCATGGGTAATGTGTTGGTTGCATTTCAGCTTACTCTCAGTGGGATTGAAAATGGTAGAATTGAGCAGATAACAGTAGCCTGAGGCTAAAAATCTTTGAATGAGCTCTTTGATGAGCTGGACACAATCTTGAACTATTCTGGTTATAATGGTTACAAGTTTGTATTTCTATTTTGGACACCACATGACACTGACCAAAGCACTATAGTTTCTTTCAGAGAAGTAAACAAAAAAGGTATTCTGATGAACTACAGAAAGCACTAAAAGAAACTAAAATCTTTTTGGAAGGAATAAGAAAGAAACAGTTTCTCATTATGAATCCAAAAGCACATGAAGTTCAAGCCACGATCAAGTTCTCTAAGCCTGATCACTTAGCAAGACTGATTATTAATGCACAAGGTGTTGTACGTTATAAACTTGAAAATTTATTGTAGGTTTCTTAAATTGTATTACTAGTTTAAGGAGACTAGAATGCTAAAAAATGGGGAAGCATTAATCACATACTATAAGAACATTAAAATCCCAGTAGGTACTGAAATGACAACATTTGATGTTTGTAATATGTACACTAATGTCGCTAAGGATGAGGTTTGTGACATTGTTTTTGAAAATCTTAGTTGGTTCATTGGCAGACAACCTGATGAATTTGAGGTTATTAGTATTTTGGCACTGGTTTTGAGTTTTAATTATTTTAAACGTGGTTATCAAGTGTACTGGCAGCAACAAGAATTGGCTATGGGCTCTCAGTTAGCATGCATACTGGGGAACATTTTTATTCACATTTTGAGGACAAGTTTTTAAGACACATATGGGTGATGCCAGTAAGAGTACCGTATTTACTCGAATGTAAGCCGCACTCGAATCTAAGCCGCATCTGAAAAATGAGACTTGAAATCAAAGAAAAAAAAATTCCCGAATCTAAGCCGCACCTGAAATTTGAGACTCGAAATTCACAGGGAGAGAAAAGTTTTAGGCCACACCACAATGACAAGAGACTGCTATTTGTTGTTATTTACACTGATGCTTTCTTTGATAATGATCAACAAGAACCAAATAATAGACTGCATATGATAGAAGATGTTCTGAACGAGAGTTTAGCGAAAGTTTTCTCCGTTTGAAAATCTTTGCAGGCGCCTCTTTAGTACATTACATTCTGCACAGAAATTAGAGTCATCTCAGATTTAAAAATCTAGTCAATTGCCGTGCTTCATTTCTGACTGTATCACTATTAGGCATAAGAATAATACGAATATAAACATGACACTCTAGTTTCGTAGTTTATTAGGCAGACAGGATTTAAATGAGATAGCAG
Source organism: Schistocerca cancellata (assembly GCF_023864275.1). Taxonomy (NCBI): domain Eukaryota; kingdom Metazoa; phylum Arthropoda; class Insecta; order Orthoptera; family Acrididae; genus Schistocerca; species Schistocerca cancellata. Next base: position 463,300,162 of record NC_064627.1, on the reverse strand, counting down.
CAAACACGAAACGATACATGGCAAAATGTTTATTTTCGTATTATTCTTATGGTGAAGAGAATGCTGCATGTGATTCACAGTTCATAAAAGTTCCTATTAGCAACCATCTCTTCTCACAGATAGAAAAAATTCAGAACGTAGAGTTGGCCATATTGACAAACATCCCAAACAGTCTTGCCAGTTGGATTTTCGTAATACATTGAAATGCTGCTACATTCGAAGATGAACAATACGGAATTTGTATTTACTTCATTGGATAATGTATGAAAATGCAGTGGTTGAAACTTGGGGCGGAGAAAAAAGCTCGTCTTCCACCTCTTTTTTTTTTTTTTTTGACTGACACAGAGGTTTTGGTGCCAGTATTTATCTTTGTGCCTACGAAGCATGCCTGTGTAGCTTTGCATATACTCGACGGCAGAAGTTAGTTGTGGTGGCACCTACCAACATTTTTCAGAACTTCCGCTTGCTTTGCACTTGATTCTAAGCCGCAGGCGGTTTTTTGGATTACAAAAACCGGAAAAAAATTGCGGCTTAGATTCGAGTAAATATGGTATATGTTGAAAACATTGTGCAGATGATGTTTTTGAACTCTATGAGGTTGCTGAATAAGAATGCAACAATTGCACAAAAAACTAAATGCGTCCTTGGGAAGACTAGTTTTACAGTTCAACATCAGATTAATAGGATTTTACTGTACTTAGATTTGAAGATCATATTAAATGGTGACAGAACAGAAAATGACATACATAGAAAGGAGTCCATTACTAACTCAGTCCTGCACGCAGGTTCTAACCAGCCACATAAGTACAAAATTACTGCCTTTGATCCCTCCTTGGCATATTAAATTGTGTTCTGCTTTAGTCTGAGGGACTGATAGGAAATTGGGTATGATTAGATATACTGCTGGACAGAATAATTACTCTGCAACTATGGTTGATAAGCAGAATAAGAGAATATGAATGAAAGTGGCTGAAACATGCAACATCACTCCACTCCCGGCGAACAAAAGGGTAATATAAGGTTCTTTAGGATCCCATATCACGGATGTGCATCTGAGGAGATTGGAAGACAAATTCAGATAGCTAATATTGTCTCAGCATATTTTGTTTAGTCGCTAGGTTAATAAATTACAAAGCATATAAGAAGTACTTATTTTCTAATACTGCTGTATATTGTATTGTTTGTAATGCACGACAGATGCGTAATAGTAGATATATTGGTCGAATGGGAAGGAACTTTCATACTAGATTTAAAGAACATACAGTTGTTGCTAATTCCATGCTCTGACCTTGCATCTGATTGATAATCAGCTTGAATTACAACACATTAATGATAATTTGGTAGTCTTGCACACTGCAGGTAATGGTCACACACTTAATATCCTTGAAGAGATAGAAATTCTAAGCAGTCTCCACTCCCACCCTTGTGGAACTATTAATGAATGCACAGATTTGTACACAGAAATATTTTAGCTAATTATGACATACTTCAGCCTACAGCTTAAGTTAGGTTTTTTTCAATTTTTGTCTATGCTGGTGTGTGGAGCATTTCCTCTTTTAATTGTAATTTTGATAACTGGCCTGATTTTCTTCTATAAAACTATTTAAAGTGGTGGTCACACACCTTTGAATTGTATATCTAGATGTACATAACCCCCCCCCCCCCCCCCCCCTCCACTGTGGTTAGAGTATCCATATTCTTTTTTTCTTTTTGTTTTCCAGCTCAGAATTTTAACTTTCCACCTACCATGACTGCAAGCAACAACTGCCTTTGCGTCATGCCTGGCATGTGACCTCACTCATCTCTCCCCTCAGCTGTTCACAGTTTTCCGATTAGTACGGGCAGACAAGCAAGACGGTGTTTGCTGCAGGGATCCTATATCAGTGTCCTTCACCTATTGTGAGGCCAACTACATATTTTTATTGGCTCAAAAATTCTTGCGACTTTCTTTATTTTGTGAAAATGGACATTTACAGTTGTAGTCACCCTATGAAAAGAGCTCTTTTTAAAATATTACAACCATGCTGTTTTAATACTGCTACAGCACTCGGCCATAATGTGTAACACATAACATTAACAGGGTAATGAGACTTAAGTATGTCATTGTTACACACCTCTTTAAGAAGGGCAGTAAGAGAAATACTAATAACTATCAAACTTTTTCACAATTAACTTTCTTCTTAAAAGTTTTGGGGGAATATAACACATTGGGATGGCGCATAATTTCATAGTGTTTTTCCATACATTTAGTAAACAACAGACACATGTCACAGAGACTTTAGTCATACTAAAATATTCTCTTTCACTATTTACAAGTGTCTGACAATGCTGGGGTAACTTTTGTTTTTTGTCAGTCTAGCAGAAAGCAGGTGTATGTTATTATGAAGTAGCATCACTTCACGCAGTCTTCCTCGTCATTGTTCTTGGATTGTCTGTGTATGGCATCTCAGTTGTTGACAACAAATGTCAGCAGTGATGGTTACACCATGGGGAAGCAATTTGTAATACACCACACTGTCACTGTTTCACCAGATGCGAAACGTTATCTTTTGTGGATACACACAGGTCTTCATATGAGGAGTTGCTGCTTTGTTTAGGCTCAACCATTTCTTTCTTTTTCCTTTCTCAACCTTTCCTTTCTTTTCCTTATGTTAGCATAAAGACACCATTTCTCGTCGACAGTAACAATACAGGAGAGTAACGGGCGGTGTTGTTCAAAAGGCAATTGATAATGAGTCAGTGTTTTTCACAAGCCAACTGATAATGAGTACTCAAGGATGCAAATAAGGCCACTCACAGATTGTTTTGATTTTGGCTTGGAGCTTGTGGTACACAGACACCCAATTGTTGAACCTTCCCAATAGCATGCAAACACCATACAGTAGTGGAATGATCGCAGTTCATCATATTTGCCAGCTCTCGAGTACACTGACTTGGATCATTGTTGATTAATGCATTTCAATGATCTTCATCAAACCCCAAAGGTCTTCCTGAATGTGAAGTGTCACTAATGCCAAAACGATCCTCCTTTAAATCAGAAAATAATTTTCTTGACACGCTCTGTCTAGTGGCATTATCCCCACATGTGGTACAAATGTTTCTGGCTGCCTGCATTGCTGTCACTCCTCTACTGAACTCAAACAGAAGAACATGTTGGAAATTGTCTGATTTCCCCACTTGGCACTCCATTTTCTGGTGTCCACAGCTCCACTCACTATGGCAAAATGACAATATGTAAACTCAAACAGCAACAGTGAACTACAAATAAAAATGACAATCAATAAATAAATCCATAGCAACTGGAATATCAACACGCAAAACAGAAATCACGTATTACAGATCTCAAATGCTTAATTTCAACAACAATTGCTCTACATGTAATTGGTGATTTTGGTGATGAAGGTATCAGAAACTTAGCTTACTTTGTTAACTTCATTCATTGATGGCGTATGGAATATTTTTCTGGGGCAATTCACATACAGGCATTAAGTAGTCATTGGCCAGAAACATTCTAAAAGGATAATATCCTTGAAATTTATGCAGGCAGCTGTTTGCAAAATTAGGCATAACGTCAGCCTCAGGCACAATTTTTAAAATAACAGTAGCACTTATACATATAACACTTCTACACAGGAAGGAGAAAAGTATGCAGCCATAAAAATATTTGACTACCTCCCTTGGGAATAGTGGATATATAGTACATAATATGTGGCTTGATTATATTTAACAAATTTTGCTGTAGATTAAGATTCAAAAAATCCAGTTACATAAGTGACCAGAATATAGTCATATTTTCAGAGAGAAATTCTATCTTATTTGCAACACTACTGACACATTTCATATCATTGATAGTAGTTGTGAATAAGATCCACATAAGAGGGAAAACACTAACCTAAACCATCTGGTATATGATTTACGACTGTCAGCTTGTTTTTTCATTTACTACACCATAATTAAATTTTATATTTTGCTGTAATATGAAAGAACATAAAGAATTACTATAAACAAGTGCATAACTTACCCCAGCTTTTCGTGACACCATAATTCGGCATATAAGATTGAAGTAAAATATGCAGAACAAAACTGAGCTGCTAACGAAATATGGAGAAAGTCCAGCTCAATTACCACACCACTGAAAATGTTAATAATAATAATAATAATAATAATAATAATAATAATAATAGTAACACCAGCTGCATCAAAATACATCTAATATATTGCATATGAATATAAAACAATACATGGGATAAATGACTATCTCTTACCTTATCCTTTGTTGAGCATGCCTTCTCATTCTTAAAAAGTGCACTACATCAAGCATACATTGCACTGATGCCCTATTCATAATCACTTGTAATTTAAACTCTGGTCCTGAAACTAAAAAATATGAACTGAGACACTGAAATTTGTGCTGGCTGTACTAATTATGATATGACTCTATGAGCAATATAATGCATCTCAAAATTGTAAGGATTTTAAGTGAGGATGTAATATATGTTAAAAAAATCTTACATTAACATATAATTATGAACTATATAGTGTAACAATGTTCAAAGTTATTTCTCTGCCACTAGGCAAAATTCTTTTGCCAAAGGTATCATAATTCAGAGTTAAATATGACTGAAGAAATAAACGAAGAAACTGGATAAGTGACAACATTTAGCACTAATCATTCTTTATTTACATCAGTTACATGTGCCAATGGGCATGACCTAACACAGCTCATTGTACAGTGCACTAGATTATGAGTCAGGGAGGGGAGCCAGGCCCAGACTGAATCCATAAAGCAGATTAACAACTGTTTGCCTGTTACAGCGGCAAACCTGAGTATTGTTTTTTTGGTGGCTTTCCATGTTTGTCTGGGCTGGTCTCTCATCACCGCCTCAGAAAATATGATTATCAAGTAATTAAAATGCAATAACACAGAGGACAATGTTTACACATTTCACAGACCAATGGTGCACACTACTTCCCTCCATTAGGTTAACTGATGATGGTGGTAGCAAACAGAACATCCAGCAGCAATGTTAAATAAAGAATAATCTTGCCAAAACACGAAAGCACCAGACCCCATTTGACAGGATAAATACTAGGAAAGCGAGAAACACAATGATGGTCATGTGATCTTTATGAGTTGGAGTTGGTATTGTGTGACATCTCAAATTCGTTTTGTGGCATTCACATAAAAAAATTAAACACTGAAAAGTGACAAAATATTCCTCATAGTTATTTAAGGGAAGGCAACCACTCACCTATAGTGGACTGATGTGCAGAGCACAGAAATCCATAATAGATAACAGTACTGACAGTAGCTTACTCAAAAGTGTGTGTGTGTGTGTGTGTGTGTGTGTGTGTGTGTGTGTGTGAGTGAGAGAGAGAGAGAGAGAGAGAGAGAGAGAGAGAGAGAGAGAATGTGAATGTTTATATTTTTACTAGAAAAAGAGCATGAGCTCATTAGATTGTTCTACGTTCTGCACATCAGTTCACTATAGATGTGCGGTTGCCTTTCCTTTTTGTGTGCTATTCCAACCAGTAATTTCTGTTATAATTTTTAATTTATTTGTTCTAGTGTATCTCCCATCGTGGAAGGTTTGAAAATCAAACTTTTTTGTCACTGATTGTATTTCTGTACCAATGTTAGAAAATTCTGTAACACGAAACTTGCTCAGAAATGCTGACAACTACTGCATAAACAGAATTTCCTTATTATTGACAATAACATTATTTAAGCCTATCTGTCCACAAAGAGATTCATAACAGAAATACTTAAAATATTACGAAGCTCATGTTAATGGTGTCTGATAATTAAGCTGTTGTCAGATTTTTGGGATCTTGTTCGATTTCATCTCACTTCCTTTGGAACACTCAATTAGGCAATACTTTAACAAATTGATCAATACTACATTATCAGCCATGCACTTGACTTGGGCCTATTTGTTATCAATTACTTCATACATTAAAAAAAGGTTCTCATTTCACAGATCAACTGGAGCAGTGCAGTAGAAAGTAGCCAACCACCTCTTTGGACACGAATACAATATTTCAACTTCTGAAATTGAGTAAACAGCTACAACAATGGACAGTTTTATCAACTGTTAGCATTCTTTTGTCAGCATTTCAGTTCACTTCATCAGCTATGTTACACATTTCTATTTGTGGTTTGCAAAATAACTTTTATGATAGAAGAAAGAATTGAAATTGAGGAAGCATATGTTAAAATACACTCCTGGAAATTGAAATAAGAACACCGTGAATTCATTGTCCCAGGAAGGGGAAACTTTATTGACACATTCCTGGGGTCAGATACATCACATGATCACACTGACAGAACCACAGGCACATAGACACAGACAACAGAGCATGCACAATGTCGGCACTAGTACAGTGTATATCCACCTTTCACAGCAATGCAGGCTGCTATTCTCCCATGGAGACGATCGTAGAGATGCTGGATGTAGTCCTGTGGAACGGCTTGCCATGCCATTTCCACCTGGCGCCTCAGTTGGACCAGCGTTCGTGCTGGACGTGCAGACCACGTGAGACGACGCTTCATCCAGTCCCAAACATGCTCAATGGGGGACAGATCCGGAGATCTTGCTGGCCAGGGTAGTTGACTTACACCTTCTAGAGCACGTTGGGTGGCACGGGATACATGCGGACGTGCATTGTCCTGTTGGAACAGCAAGTTCCATTGCCGGTCTAGGAATGGTAGAACGATGGGTTCGATGACGGTTTGGATGTACCGTGCACTATTCAGTGTCCCCTCGACGATCACCAGTGGTGTACGGCCAGTGTAGGAGATCGCTCCCCACACCATGATGCCGGGTGTTGGCCCTGTGTGCCTCGGTCGTATGCAGTCCTGATTGTGGCGCTCACCTGCACGGCGCCAAACACGCATACGACCATCATTGGCACCAAGGCAGAAGCGACTCTCATCGCTGAAGACGACATGTCTCCATTCGTCCCTCCATTCACGCCTGTCGCGACACCACTGGAGGCGGGCTACACGATGTTGGGGCGTGAGCGGAAGACGGCCTAACTGTGTGCAGGACCGTAGCCCAGCTTCATGGTGATGGTTGCGAATGGTCCTCGCCGATACCCCAGGAGCAACAGTGTCCCTAATTTGCTGGGAAGTGGCGGTGCGGTCCCCTACGGCACTGCGTAGGATCCTACGGTCTTGGCGTGCATCCGTGCGTCGCTGCGGTCCGGTCCCAGGTCGACGGGCACGTGCACCTTCCGCCGACCACTGGCGACAACATCGATGTACTGTGGAGACCTCACGCCCCACGTGTTGAGCAATTCGGCGGTACGTCCACCCGGCCTCCCGCATGCCCACTATACGCCCTCGCTCAAAGTCCGTCAACTGCACATACGGTTCACGTCCACGCTGTCGCGGCATGCTACCAGTGTTAAAGACTGCGATGGAGCTCCGTATGCCACGGCAAACTGGCTGACACTGACGGCGGCGGTGCACAAATGCTGCGCAGCTAGCGCCATTCGACGGCCAACACCGCGGTTCCTGGTGTGTCCGCTGTGCCGTGCGTGTGATCATTGCTTGTACAGCCCTCTCGCAGTGTCCGGAGCAAGTATGGTGGGTCTGACACACCGGTGTCAATGTGCTCTTTTTTCCATTTCCAGGAGTGTATATTTGATTAAGGAAACTTGCAAAATTTTCAGGGTAAAGTGTCCAGACAGAAGAGTACCACCAGAGAACAATACATAGTCTGTATAAAAACTGGTGCACCTACAGATCTGTGCAAAATTTAAAATGACAAAGAATTCCTTCAGTTCACACACCGTAACTTTTTGCAGACATGCGCTGAAGAATTATTCAAGGTCCAAACAAATCTACACATAAATTGGCCCAACAGGTGCATATAAGTAGGAGGAGTTGCCAGCAGATTAATTTGAAGCCATACCGTGTGATGGTTGTGCAGCAGTCAGAAATGTGTAGATTAGTGCATGTGGCTTTTGAATAACATCAACAATGGTCTGTTAGATCCTTTCCATTACATCACGAGCGATGAAGCATGGCTTCATCTTTCCAGTCATGTGAATTCACAGAATGTGAGATACTGGGCAATGGGCACTAGAACACTGCATGTCAGCACTCCATGATGAAAAAAATCGGTGTTTGGTGTGGTGTAGCAGATCGCTGGACTGATATTTTTTGACTCGACCCTCAACATGGGTGCATATATGGAAATTTTTGATACATTTTGCGCTCAACTCACTGAATAGGAAATGCAATACTGCTTCTTCCAACAAGATGGGCAACATGTCACATGCATAAGGGATCCATGGAACAAGTCCATGTTGAATGAGGAACGAACTCTCAGCAAACACTTACCAACCACCATGTTTGCCGGATGTAACAACATGTGATTCTTTTCCTATGAGGCCACTTGAAGAGCAAGGTCCATGAAACAAATCCACACACTGAAAGACAACATTAGTTGTGATGTTACTGCCATCGATATCCGAACTTCGCACCAGGTTTATCTGAATATGATTAGACATGCACAATTGTGATTGATGTTGCAGGGGTCATTTTCAACATCTTCCATAAATGTATTTTCCACTGTAGTTTTTCTGGTCTTCATTTCTGTAATTTCACTGCATTTCCTTCATACTAACATGGGCTACTTTTATATTACTGTTTACTATGTTTTGCAAAGTTCTTATCTCATTTTGTTCTTTGAGGAACATGTAGTTCAATGCTATGATGACCTTGCCTAGGATTTTACAATAATTTTTTGTGCAGTTTAACCCTGTAATCATTTAGGACATGTTCCGAGGCATCATTGGGTTGTCAATTTAGTATTGGAGGGCAGCGTGGAGGGTAAAAATCATAGAGGGAGACCAAGACATGAATACACTAAGCAGATTTGGAAAGATGTGGGTTGAAGTAGGTACTTGGAGATGATGAAGCTTGCACAGGATAGAGTAATATGGAGAGCTGCAACAAAACAGTCTCTGGACTAAAGACCACAACAACAACGATTTAATGTCAAGTGAGTCTTCTCTTAGTTTTAGATGGTATTCTGATGTCATTTGTACTAAGGGCTTCGATAGTTTTAATCTACTACAACAGGTTAATTTTTTATGTTAATAGTTTTTAAAATAGATTTTGCCTAAATTGAAGGATATACTACTAGGGTCATTTTTAAAGTACGAACCGATAGCGTGCTGCGTCCAGGCATCCTGCCACGCAACATCTATTCACAGTAAGCCACTCTCGGCTAGCTTCTCACTACGTCACCATTACATTTCACGTCTCTGCTGGTGTTGGTTGTACAGTTATACTGCTTCGTTTATTGCCATGTCAATCAGTTTTTAAATGCAAAACAAGTGTGTCCTGCTGAAATTCACTGGCAGCTTGTTGAAGTTTATGATGCAGGTGTAATGAATGATGAAAACGTGTGTAAATGGTGTAGGCTATTTAATGAAGGAAAGAAAATTGTTCATGATGAAGAACAATCTGGACGGCCTACTGTCATGAATGAAGACTTGACACAAAAAGTTGATGAGGCTATTCGCCAAAACAGGCATTTTACTATTGACAAGCTGCCTCAGAAATTCCGCAAGTTTCAAGATGAGTAGTTTATGCTACTGTTACTGACAAACTTCGCAACAAAAAATGTGTGTGAGATTGGTGCCAAAAATGTTGGCAGAACAACACAAAACAAAGTGAGTGGCATATTTTTTGTCCAGTTTGGGGCGCCATCATAAAAATAGTGACGAGTTCTTGGGTCACACTGACCAGTGATGAAACGTGGATTTCGCACTACACTTCAGAGAATAAATGTCAATGCAGTGAATGGCATCATTCAAACATCCAGTGAGTGGCATCATTCAAACTCCCTGAAAAAAACCATGAAATACAAGAGACATTAAACACGGACTGCAAAGGCATTCTTCTGATACGCTTTTTGCCAAGTGAAACATTAAAAAAGCTTAGGTGCACTATTCAAAATTGCTGGCAGGGACTGTTCTCTTGCAGCATCATCCTGCTTCACAAAAATATTTGGCCTCACACTGCAGCAAGAACGAAGACACAACTGGACAAGTTTCATTGGGAATTACTGAATGATACCCCACACAGCCCTGACTTAGCGTCATCAGACTACCATCTGTTTCCAAAACTGGAGGGATTTCTTGATGGAAAGCACTTGGAAAATGATGACATGTTGAAAGGAACAGTTACTAACTGGTTTAACAGTCAGGAGGAAAGTTCTTTGATGCTGCAGTCCAAAAGCTGGTGCCATGACTTGACAAATTTTAAATGTTCATGCAACTATGGTGAAAAGTGAAAAACATTGGACATTGTCGTTTGTGATTCAAGTTACATTCGTAAATAAAGTTTCTCTTACTCCATTACCAACTGGTTCTTACTTTAAAAATGACACTCATTTTTTTGGTATATGTCATATGTTATGTGCAGTCTTTTTGGATTTGTGTCTATACATAAGTTCCAAAATTGCTACGCCTCTCATTGTCATGTTGATTTTCCCAGCTTTGTTGTTTTAAGCACCATGATGAATGTAACTCAGAAGCTGTGGCTCAAGACTGTACCCTATGACAGCGAGGGAGCACTTAAATATACATTCTCAATTATAGCTAGAGTAGGGGAGTTATAATACATGAAATGACAACTGTTTTAATGGTGTTCTACATCTGTATGGTCTACACCATTTAAATTGGAATCACTTCTAGTTAATATTTCAATCCATTCAGAGTTCATGAGACTTAATAATGCATCTAGTTACTCAAAATTAGCAGCATTAGGCCTCTATATTAATGACATTTACTGTCAGTTTTTCACAAATTTACATCAGTTTAGCTTCAAAATGCTTATCACAGTAAATCCTTATAATATTAATTTTTTAAGCTACGTTCACCTGAATTCAGCATTCTTATTTCTTGATCTTACTCTTGGTGGTGGAAGGATCTGCTGCTAGGGTTCCTCCTAACACTGTCCAGCCTACCTGATTGATTCATATTCCATATTTCAAGCATGAAATCTTTCAGCAGTACATGATACTGTCAACCACAAGAAATTGATTATAAAGTTATATTCAGTTTCAAAAGACTACCACCTAACATAAGTCATCCAGTGTTTGCTGCAAAACCAGAGGTTTTTTGTCCGTCTGAGTAACAGGAAGACCCGATGCGGGACCTTGAAGAATGGTCTCCCTCCAGGCTGTGTACTGGCACCAATGCTGTACATCAACTACATTAATGACCAACCAATCAACCCTCAAACAAGGATATTTACTTATGCAGATGACACAGCAACTGCAGTTCAAGGCAAAATCTTTGGAGGAGTGGAGACGAAACTGACAGCAGCCCTCGAGGGTATCGGCAAGTATTATGATGATAACCACCTGAAGCCAAATGCCAAAAAGATGCAGGTCTGTGCCTTTCATCTGAGAAACCAGTAAGCCAGGAGGAAGTTAAGTATTACGTGGAGAGAATAACAAGTATGCCACTATGATTCTCCAAAATAACTGACAGTTAAGTTGGACAGTAATCTCATATTCAAAGATCGTTGTCAAGAACCCAGGCTGAAAATATCTGCTCAGAGCAACATCATACATAAACTTCCTTCCACCACCTGGGGATCACAGCCTAATGTACTCCATACATCTGCCCTGGCACTATGCTTCTCTGCAGCAGAATATGCAGCACAGTCTGGCGCAAATCCACACAAGCTAAACAGGTGGATAAGGCACTGAATGAGATTGGACACATTGTGACTGGTCACTTAGGATTAACTCCTGTCATCAAAATCTATCAAATAATGGGTATAGTGCCACCTGACATCTGCAGAAGAACAGCTGCAAGTATTGAGAAAAAACAAGCAGGAAATCAACCCCAGGCACCACCTGTTCAGACATGAAGCAGAAAGGTCAAGGCTAAGGTCAAGAAGGAGCTTCATGCACACAACATCACCACTTCCATCAGCACCCGGAACATGTCAAACAGAGCTACAGGAAGAGCATCAAAGACGAACCTGCCATAGGCTTTCATCTGCCATATGTGACATGGAAAGCTCTAGACCGACTGAGGACAGGAGTATCAAGGCACAAGGTCAGCCTCAGGAATTGAGGCTACACCAATGAGGGCAATGAGGAGGAATTATGTCAGTGTGGCAATCTACATGATGCACATCTCCTGGTCTACCTGCCTGATCCTTGCACTACAGAAGATCTTTATGTAGCAAGTGGCAAGGCCATCAAAACCACAGGATTCTGGAGCTGAGGTCAATTTAATGGAAAACCATAAATGTCTTGCAATATTTTGTTATTACTGTCAGTATCTTGTATTACTGTATAGTACTTTTATTTATCATGTTGCATTTTAATTATTTTGTATATCTAAGTCCTGGACAAGTAAAATAAAATAAATAAAGAAATTATTATTTCAGTGGATAACCTGAGATCTGAAAGACTTATCCATATGATTTGAAGGCCACAGTTCATTTAAACAAAAGCAAAATTCATAATTTTTACTTTTAGCACTATAATAATTTCACGTAAGAAACTAACTCATTTTATACTAGCAAGTTTCAAACTTTAAATTTTCAATTATATTAACCTCCTTTAATATTAACAATTTGAACTATGATTTTAGCATAGAAAGGAGCTGTATTCAACCCAGAGACTACAGAGGTACTATCTTGATCAGCAGACTCCTCCATCAAGTATTCTGCTGTCACCCTAGTATACTTCCCACCCTCTTCCTTTTAATGATTTATGCCATAGCAAGCAACATTCCACCTGATAGTAATGTCAACAGCAACTAATGTTACGTCAGTCCCAGTAAATGACAATCTCAGTCACTCCATACTGATCCAACTCCTATAATGTCCAACTAGGGTCAAACATAATTCCTTAAAACAGAAACAAAGCCAGCATTTGTATGATTCACTGTTGTAACAATTGTTACCAGTCTATTCTCAGCATTGTAGCACTCTCCCACCAACTAGCACAATAAGATCCTCATGTGAAAAATTCTTACACTGAGTTTTGAAGTCCTCTTCCACCGGGCTGATTTGTGCTTTTTGCCTGAAATGTCTGTGACCTGACATCTGGAACTTACAGTCAAACCCCTACTTTACGTTCTTATGTGGTTCAAACTTTAAAAAAACCACAAAACTGAGAAAAATGCAGAATTGAGGAAAATGTTAAAACCCCCAAAATACAAGCAAAAACACATGTCATTGGCATATATGATTAAAAATTGCAATCCTCTGCACTCTGTAAATGAAGGAAATTAAATGTACAATACAATGTTTATACAATAATTTGTGGTAATGAATTCCATCAGTTCTTCAAAAATCACAAATGTGTAACACAAAGTGAAAAGTCATCAAAAAATTGAAATTGGTATCTGGGACAAGGTAATCGATCTATTTTCTAACATGTTACAACCACAAATTATACTTCAAAACACATGTTTTTGAGATATCATCCTTTGTGCTCACCCAGAAAAAAGCAAAAATTGATGAACATGTTGATTTAAAGCAAAAACATCACAGCAGCTAGGTGGTTAAGCCATAAGCATAAATGCAGACATCTGCTTAATGACAAACTTTGTCACTATTGCTGTTATTTTTTAATGCTTTTCTTACAAGCCACACTTCATATGCTCATCACTGTTAAAGTGTTATTTTAGGCTTGATGAGAGAAACACAGACACGAAATAATGAGTTTACTTCCCTAGTTGACGTTACAACCTTTATTAGAAGTCTGCTCAGTGAATTTCTGTACACTGTGTAAAATGTAAATCTGAAAGAAATCTCTGGTGCTACAGTTTTACTTCATGCCCTCTACCGCTGTTGCCAATCTTTACAATCTACTGTGTGTGGTGAAAGTATATACATGAGGAGTGTATGTAGTTGTTGCAGTTTTATTGTGTCAGATTTGAACATGAAAGCTATCACAAAACCCTTGTTCTATTTCCATGTGACATATCTCTCATAGCACATCATCTGCACGAAAAATATATTATCAGAACTTCACAAAATGCTTTCACCCCTATCTGCACTCCCTCTCCTCATATCCAGTATATGACCTCATTTTATGTGTGTTAGTGCGGTGTGGTGGCTGCACTGACTGTTGGGTGACTTAATGAGTCACCAGCCAAAGAGAGTTCACTAGCCGGAAATAGGCAGCGTTTCCTCGGTTATGACCAAGAATACTCTTCAAGACTCAGTTTGAATTTAAAATGTTGACAATTGATACTGATGCTGTATGCAGAACATCGGAAATTCATGAAAAAAGGTAAGATTGAGTTATAAATGGCACAAGAAAAGGTGGTGATTGAGCCGCTTCATCATGTACTGGCTCGGTCTGGAACACTTTGCATCGACTGTCTTATTCTTCCATTCCCACAAGTTGTGTTGGCAACACCGATTGTGCTTTATTCACCATTTACTCCTTCGTTACCTCTCTCCACAACAGCCTAAAATATTCCCTTAATTTCACGACCACCTATTGTGCAAACCATCTGTCTTGTGTGCCACTTACAACTCGTTTAGTCACATTAAAAGTCAATAGGAAGAAAACAGGATGAAGTCAAGTGAGACGCTGAGTAAGAACTTCAAAGCGAGGTAACGCTTACTAGGAAGAAATGTAAAATCTGGGAATTTTCAGCATTGCCCTTATGAGTTTTTCACAGAGACTATGAATTTACGGCGTATAATTATGAAAAACATAAAATCGGAGAACACAAAATCAAAGATCCCTGTAATACTTCCTGCAACAGCTAACTGACATTTTTTCCACAGCTTGAATCTATCAGTGGGAATTTTCTACTTTCTGTGAAATGACTTATATCCTACTGAAAGCAGCTTGACTGATATCCTAATGAAAGCACCCAGGTCACATGAATGTCCCTCTCCCTCCTCCCCAAATCAGTGACAAAACTGTCAAGATACCGTTTTTTTTTCTGCTCTGACTAATGTCCCACTTTTCTTTGCCTTTCTTCACATGCTTACCATCCTCCCCAGCATTGTCCACTGCAGCGTTAAGATCTTTCTTAATCTTCCTCTCCTGTTTCGCTGTGACTTTGTTCAATGTGCAGAATCAAAAATATCAGAGCAGAGTCGATTACTTGACTATTTTCTGTATTTCAGTATTTCCTCCAATGAAACTATCACAAAATCTGCACAGCACCCCTGCACCATCTTTCACATATCACTTCACTTCAAACATTTCATACTAACAATTATTTATAAACACTTGGGAAATACCGAAATTTCGTGCCGTTACGTTGTAAGTTGGTAGGCGTGCTAGTGCTACAAAAAGCGTGCAGAATGGCCTGTAGGTGGCAGCATAGTGTAGATGCACACATACTGTCACAGTATCAGTATAAAGATGGCCGCCCCACTTGCGACTTGCACCAGGGAAGAACAGCGTTCTGTTATTCGGTTTTTGCGTAGTGAAGCTGTGAAACCTATTGAAATTCATCGATGAATGAAGGTTCAGTACAGTGATGCATGTCTGTCACAGCAGCAAGTCTACGAATGGAGTAGGAAGTTCGCAAATGGTGTGACTTCAGTGGAAGATGCTCCTCGTCCATGACAGGCACAATGAGTTGTGACTCAACAGAACATTGCAGCAGTCGAAGCCATAGTGAAGGAAAACCGCCAGGTGACACTGAATGACATTGCAGCATGTTAACAGATTAGTCATGGGTAAGCACACCACATTGTGCATGATGTGCTCCAGTTTCACAAAGTGTCTGCAAGATGGGTACCACAGCAGCTGACTCCTGAAATGAGAGAACAACGTGTTGACACTTGTGAAGGACTTCTTCCACGCTTTGAACGAGAAGGAGATGGCTTCCTTGCAAGAATTGTTACTGGGGACGAAACCTGGTTTAACTTCCACCAACCGGAAACAGAGCGAGAGGGCAAGGAATGGCGCCATTCCTCATCACCAAACCCAAAGAAGTTACGAACAGAACCATCAGCAGGGAAGGTTATGCTGACTCTCATTTGGGACAAAAAATGCATTATTTCAGAGCATTACATGCCTATAGAGACCACTGTCACCAATGCATCATACACAGATCTTCTAAAAAATCATCTGCGGCCTGCAATCAAATCAAAGCGACGCGGACTGCTGTCAGCAGGTGTCCTTTTGCAACATTACAATGCAAGGCCCCACAATGCCCGTATAACAGTTGCAACAATCACCGACCTGCATTTTGAGTATCTTCCTCAACCACCATACTCACCAGACATTGCCCCAAGTGATTTCCATATGTTTGGACCACTCAAAGATGCAATGTGAGAAAAGAAGTTCCCCGTCCTGATGAGGTATGCCACGCGGTGCACGAGTGGTTGCGCGGACTACCAAAAGAATTTTTTCTAAAGGAATTTATGCACTTTGTAAGTGCTGGAGGACTTGCATTGAGCGTGGGGGAGGTTATGTTGAAAAGTGATACAGCTTTGTACAACTTCTGCACAATAAACAATATTTTTAAAAAATATGTAAGGTTTTCATTTGACTCACCCTTGTAAAAATATTTATATATTATGCATTGCAAAGGAATGTAGTTTTATCTTATTGTACTTGCATTTATGATTTTCTCCTCTTGCAATGAAATGAGAGACATCCTACCTGAGGTCCTCCCCCCCTCCTAAAGTGGTGTTCCACTGCCCACCAACCTACACAAAATTCTAGTCCATTTCAATGCCACTCCCACTCCTAACTCCTTGCAACAGGGATCATATCCCTGTGACGGGCCAGGGTGCAAGACTTGCCAAATCTGCCTACCCAGCACCTCCTACTCCAGTCCTGTCACAGGCTTATCCTACCCCTTCAGAGGCCAAGCCACTTGTGAAAGCAGCCATGTCATATACAAACTCTGCCGCAAACACTGCACAGCCTTGTAAGTTGGTATGACTATCAACCAGCTGTCCACCAGGATGAATGGCCGTTGCCAAACTATTTTCTAGAACAAAGTTGACCACCCTGTGGCACAACATACAGCTGACCACAACATGCTCTGTTTCAGTGGCTGCTTTACTACTTGAGCCATATGGATCCTTCACTCCATCAACAGATTCTTTGAACTACGCAGATGGGAGTTATTGTTACAACACATACTCCGCTCCCATAATCATCTGGCCTCAATCTCAGATAACCCACTGTCCCCGCACCCTCCATACCCAACAGTTTCCCCTTCCTCCATCTGTCAACAGCCCCCCCCCCTCCCCTCTCCCCCGTGCCACCATTCATGTCCTCATGTAGCCTTCAGCATGTCCCTTCATTCTTTCACACACTCCCCACTCCCACTACTCTCCTCCCCCCTCTCCCGTTTCATGTCCTCACATAGCCTTCAGCGTGTGCTACTTAACACCAGCCACAAGTATAACTGCCACCCCTCCCTCTTACACTTCTAGCCGGCAAACAGGCTGCACCCCTTCAAGCCATTAGCCACACATACCCAGTGCTCTCCTTACATCTGATCTCCCACTTCCCTCTACCCACCCTGCCCTACAATAACCCCATCATAGCCAGCCCACCTGCTGCAAAACAGCAGTGGCACCGTCTGTCTAGTCAGCACCAAATAGGGGTGTGTGCATTCTAGCTTATCTTTTGGCAAGTTGAAAGCTAGCAAGTTTTCCTTCTTTTGTGTGTGCCTTTCAATGACTTGACACTTCTGCTTTTCAGTGAATGATGTCCTTTAATCCTAAAGCTTCTACATGCTACTTCACACAAATCATTTATATTTGAGTCATTAACTGCATGCACTGAACATATAAATTATTTCCTTTGCACGAATGAGAGACGGGAAGGAGGGAGATCTGCAGTTATTTTAATTTTTTTATCCTAAAATAGGTTGTTAGGAGTTCGTAAGCTCGTATGATGAGACAATTAACAGTTGACTTACTATCTGTTCTCATTTCCGACAGTGTATTTAACTTCTTAACTGAATGCAAGTGCTTTTGGAAGTGCTCTTTGAAGAAATGCTGTAAGTGGTGTATGACAATAGAGCTGCATACTTTTTCCTTGCCTGCAAGTACCAAATCTAATAGGTACGGGAGCACTGCTTCACATAAGGACACCTGCAATAAACAGCAAATATATAATTAATGAACCACCAGGAAGTATCACTATCACATATTATAATCACAACTTAAGAAATTCTTCATAGCTAGAAATTGAGTGGCTGTGATTTCTCAAGATTTTCATTTGCGGGTACACTTTTATTCATTTACTTATTTATTGAGCCCCATACTGCCTTTCTTAAGTGTATCAAGCCGAATCTCTTCAGATACATACATTATTACAAAGTTCTCATGTGCAATTGATTCTGGGTACTGTATTTATCGGTTTATATAAACCGTTGCCCATTGGAACACAATTACCAAAGTCATTTACAGACATACACACAGGGGCCTTTTTCTGTGCTTCCATCTGCAGAATGCCACAGCAGATGTCAGTCTGTATGGAAGTCGTCATCTGCTGAACAAAGGGGAAAAAAGAGATATGACTGGAAAGCATATACCTCATTTAAAATTCACCAGCTGACAAAAAAGGAAGCACCCAGAAAGAAAGAAAGAAGCAAACAAAATGAAACTTGAAGGGTTGAGAGGGTATGAGATGTCACTTCAGAGATTACAAAATAGAGTAAAATTTACAAATGGCAGTAAGGGCTCCCTTATCAGTATGATGCTGCACTCCCTCTGGCCAGGCAGCTTGCAATGATGTGGTTGGGAAGAATGTCATAAAGCCATTGTATCCCCTCCTGAGGTATGCCGGCTCACAGCTGTTGTAGTTGGTCCTCAATATCCTGCACTGGGATGGAGCTGACATACAAGCAAGTCCCACACATTTTCTAATAGGAACAGATATGGGGAACTTTCTGGACACGAGAGTCATGCAGACAGTTCACACAGAAATATGACATGTGGACGCACATTGTCCTGTTAAAAATTGGCATCACAATATTGTCACATGAGAGGTAATACATGAGGATGCAGGATGTCCGTGATGTACAGCTGTGCCTGAGTCCCATCAATCACTACTAGCTGTGACCTGAACTCACACCCAATAGCTTCTCACAACATGAAATCAGCTGTGCCTCTCCAAACCATTAGAAGAATTGTACTTCTGGTGATGGGGCAACCAACTGGTTTTAGCAAGCAATTAGTCAGTTGATTGTTTTTTTGTTCAGTTGATTTTTTCAATAGAATGGAAAAACTGACTGAAACTAGTTTCTGCAGCCACATCAGTTATATAATTGTGTATGTTTTGCTCACTATCTGGATTTGAGTGTTTTCCACAATCTGAGAAATGATTGACAGAAGTCTTTGATGGTTGCATTTGTTTTATATATGTTTTCACACAGTCCCCGAGTTTGAGTGATTTCACTTCATTTCGAATGTGTGGTGCCCACTGCCGGAAGCTCCCTCTTGCTGCTGCCAGGAGCGCAGCCAGAATGAGGATGTGGCCTGGCCGCTGATGCCTTACAGACCCACAGTAGCCGGAGGATACCGGTGGCTGCACCACCTCCTCACATCAGCTGTGCTCCTGGCAGCAGCAGGAGGCTCATGTGGAGTGCATGGGGCATACGTGCAACCTGACAGGGTTAGATAGAGTTTTTAATTAATGGGCATCATCACACCTTCTAAGTAAAGTGGAATGCAAACAGTTGCTAAAACATTCCAGTGTTCTTTCTCTTCTTCTGTACCCCTATGTGAACTTTTACGCTGAACTTTGTACCACCAACAATACATAAACTTCAGTAGTTATGTGTTAATTGAAACTGAAACAACGTAATTCAAAGCAATACATTAAATTGATTTAAACAATGAAAGAAAAATTATTCTATTTAGTACATAATTAAATGAATATGTACAATGCTTATTTTAAACTTTGGTGTACCTCCTAAGACATCTTCATGTACCCCAACAGGTTCAGTCTTACTTCAGGAACACTGCTGCTAAAAGCTTCAAAGAAAAGGAAGCTTGTAATGTCAAAAAATGGTTCAAATGGCTCCAAGAACTATGGGACTTAACATCTGAGGTCATCAGTCCCCTAGACTTAGAACTACTTAAACCTAACTAACCTAAGGACATCATACACTCCATGCCCAAGGCAGGATTTGAACCTGCAACCGTAGCAGCAGTGCGGTTCGGGACTGAAGCGCCTAGAACCGCTCGGCCATAGCAGCCAGCTTGAAATGTCACACAGTAAAAATTGCTGCCAAGTGACGTGTTATCATTTTGGCACTATATATAGCAGAATAATGTAGGTTTACAACATACAGCAGAAAGAGGAAGCTGTGGTGGTTTACAACTGACAGCAGGGATGGGACAATGGAAGAGTTTGGTACCTTGTGAAGCTGTACCTCGCAAGATGCAACATGAGTTATGGTGTCAGCATAGGAAGTAGACATGTGCTGGTTGTGTGTGGTGGGGGAAGGAGCTGGCTCAGACATGCAGTAACCCATTTCCACAGTACACGTCTTTCTCTGACCTGAAAACATTAAATAAATTATGTATATATTTTCATGAAGTACAAAGATAATGTAAGCCATCCTATTATTCTGAAAAATGCTGAAAGATGTGTTTCTGATGCTATGTATATATATGAGCATACCTCGTTTTACACAGTGAGGTGGGCCACTGAGTTGACAAAAAAGATGGGTCATTTATAAATACAAAATGTTCCAAGAAGAAACTGTTATGGAAACTTATGGTTCTGATATATGTATCATTCGTTGAACAATATGTTATTTCCACAATATGAATAGCAAGACCCAATACTGAGAACGTGCTTCCTGACTGAAAAACAAATAGCTTTTTGAGAAGGCAGCTGTGTTTGGTGAAAGATTATCAGGGATTCGAGACATTGTTGAAGAAAAATGGAAAAAACGGGAAATCGTTAACACATTCACCAAGACTGGCAACAATATTTTGGTGTTATTGAGAAGTACAGTAACACTGGGAGGTCTATTACGTATGTTAATAACACTTTACTTATTTATTTACACATCTAGTTCCATAGGACCAAATTGAGGAGCAAATCTCCAAGGTCATGGAACATGTCAGTACATGAAAGTACAACTTAAAAGAAATAACAGACAAAGTAAAATGTTTATGAACCCTAAAAAAGCCAAGCCATAAGTTTCAGTAAACGTAATCAACAATATAACAAAAGAATCGACTTAATTTTTCATGGAACTCCTCAACAGAATAGAAGGATTGACCCATGAGGAAACTCTTCAGTTTCGATTTGAAAGCGCGTGGATTACTGCTAACATATTTGTATTCTTGTGGTAACTTATTGGAAATGGATGCAGCAGTATATATACTGCACACCTTTCTGCACAAGAGTTAATGAAATTCGATCCAAATGCAAATTGGATTTCTGCTGAGTATTAACTGAGTGAAAGCTGCTAATTCTTGGGATTAAGCTGATACTGTCAACGAGAAACGACAATAAAGAATATATGTATTGAGAGGCCAACATCAAAATACCCAGACCAATGAAGAGGGGTCGACAAGAGGTTCGCGAACTTACACCGAACTTACACCGAACTTACACCACTTATTACCTGAACTGCTCATTCTTCTGAGCCAAAAATATCTTTTTAGAATGGGAAGAGTTACCCCAAAATATAATACCATATGACATAAATGAAAGAAAATCACTTACTTCAGATACCATTTGAAAAGTAAAAATGGCAGCATTAAGTCTTTGAACAATATCCTGAATGAGGGCTTTCCATGGCAGTTTACTATCTATCTGAAGACCTAGAAATTTGAACTGTCCAGTTTCACTAGTCATATGTCCATTCTGTTAAATTAAAATGTCAGGTTTTGTTGAATTGTGTGTAAGAAACCACTGTGGTTTAGCATTAGTTTATTTTCTACACGCCATGAACTTATATCATAAACTGCAGTATTTGAAACAGAGCCAGTGTTGCAAACAACATCCTTTACTACCAAACTAGTGTCATCAGCAAACAGAAATATTTTAGAGTTACCTGTAATACTAGAGGGCATATCATTTATATAATTAAAGAACAGGACTGATCCCAACACTGATCCCTGGGGCACCCCCATTTGACTGTACCCCAATCAGATCCCACATCAGAGCCAGTCTCAACAATATGAATAATGACCTTTTGCCGTTTGTTGTGGTGAACCAAGTGTGAGCTACTCCCCAAATTCCGTAATGGTCCAACTCCTGGAGCAATATTTTGTAATCAACACAAACAAATACCTTAGTTGAATCAAAAAATATGCCTAGAATTCGAAATCATTTGTTTAACCCACCCAGTACCTCACAGAGAAAAGAGAATATAGCATTTTCAGTTGTTAAATGACTTCAAAGCCAAACTGTCCATTTGATAGCAAATTATGTGATATAAAATGATCGATTATCCTTACACACAGCCTTTTCAATAACTTTAGCAAACACTGATGACATAGAAATAGGTCTAAAATTGTCTACATTATCTCCCTTTTTATAAAGCGGCTTTACTACTGAGTACTTTAATCGTTCACGAAACTGACAATTCTAAAAGGAAAAAATATGGCTAAGTACAGGGTACCACAGTACTTTAATATCTTGCTAGGCACTCCTTCATATCCATGAGAGTCCTTAGTCTTCAGTGATTTAATTATTGACTCCGTCTTCCCATGATCAAAGAGGAGTATTTCAGACGTCAATCTCGAAAAGGCATTTTCCAGGGGAGTTATATGATTCCTTGTAGAAACTAAGTTTTTATTTAATTCACCAACAATGCTCAGAAAGTGACTGTTAAATACTGTTTAATACTGTTTCCTTCAGAACTGACCATATGGTTTTAATTTTACCCTGTGAATTATCTATTCTATTTGCATACCACAAACTCTTTGCCATCCTAACAACATTTTTGAACACCTTGCAATACTGTTTGTAAAGGGCTACTATAGCTTGATTGCGACTACTTCAAACATTTTGATATAATTCCCACTTTGTTCTACATGATATCCTTATCCCACTAGCCAGCCACCCAGGCTGCCTTTTACTGCTAGTACCCCCTTTAGAATGTTCTAATGGAAAGCAACTCTTAAAGAGCATGCGAAAGGTGTTAAGGAAAGAATTGTATTTGCTGTCTATGTTATCGGCACTATAAACATCCAGCCTCTCTTGTTCCTTAACGATGTTTAAGAAACTCTCAACTGCCATTGTATTAGCTGTCCTACATAGTTTGCAACTATACAGGGTGGCGCATGAAATGTGTTACCATTTTGTTTTTGAATATAAACTTTATTGTCAATACAATCTGAAAGGAACATATACTACAATGAAGAGCCGTCGAAGGAGATTTGTTCTAACTCAGCACATGCTCAATATGTCCACCATTTCATTTCTTAACTTCCTTCAAACAAACACTTAAGTTAATGATTACCCTACGGCACATGTCTTCCGTAATTGCACTGCAAGCTTGAAGAATACGTCTTCTGAGCTCCATTAAATCACATGGATGTTTCGGGAATATTTTTTCCTGTAGGTACCCCCAAAGAAAAAAGTCACATGGATTGAGGTCTGGACTATTGGGGGGCAATTTTGTCCGTAAATGACGCGACCTGGAAACCTGAGTGAAATGATCCGCATGTCGAAATGCTCGTGTAAAAACTCCAACACAGTGTTTGCAGTATGTGGCCTTGCTCCATCTTGCATGAACCACTGCACGTTGAAGGGCAAGGCAGTAGCAAGAAGCTGTGGAATGAAGCTATTGCAAAGCATGCTCAAATAACACTCGCTGTTCACAGTTTCTTCAAAGAAAAAGGATCCAATAAGTCCGTGACTGGAAATTGCTGCCCACGCTGTAATCCTCTGAGCATAATGTTGTTGTTCATGAAGCACTTGTGGGTTTTCAGTGGCCCAAAAGCGTACATTTTGTTTGTTAAACACACCGTCTAAATGAAAATGCACCTCGCCTGAAAACCAAACATTGTTGAGAGTTTCTTCCCTAGCCTCTGCCCATTGAGCAAACAATAGTCTCTGCTGATTGTGTTCTTCAGTGAGCTTCTGTGCACAGGTCATCTTGTATGGGTACATATGGAGGTCACTTTTAAGAATGCGTTGACTGGAGCGTCTGGATATTCCCAGTTGCAATGCTGCCTTTCTACACGATTTCCCAGGACTTCTCTGTACAGCAACTCATACCGTTTCAATACTCTCTGGTGAACAAATAGGCTTAGGCCGAGGTCGCTTCGCTTCCAATACTGTTCCTTCCTGTACAAATTTATCATACATCCTGTGGATGGTCTTCTTGCAAGGGACCCATCGTGTGCTAAACTGTTGTCGAAAACGCCTCTGAGTCACAACAAGGCTTTTTGCTTCATGAAAAAGTAACACAATTTCCGATCGTTGATGTGTCATCAGTCTTCCATTGTCAGCCATTGCTGTTTACTAGTCTCCTAGCGGCAGTATCGTGAATTAGACGTCATTTCGTAACTCATTTGTTTTTCCAAACTCGTCTGGTACTGCTGTAGAGATCCCAGCAGGATATCTAATGTGCGTCGTAAATTGTGAAAGAAACAAGACCAGGGAAGGTATCTCCGCGCAGTGCAGTCTGCTGGGTCCACTGCTGGTCCTTGCGCAGTGTCGAAGGGTGTGTGCAGCTGTCTGATCGCTACGAGCTTTGTGGTTCACCAAAACAGGATGTGAAAATGGAGTAGTGGTTTCAGCTACCCAAGCCGCATCCGTCCATGTTGTGTGGTTCATTTCAGTGATTCAATGTTGGGGAGGTTTTCTGTGAGTAACACAAAGTGTTTCTATTGCTGAAATTTAGCCGCCATGCAGTGCAATTAACTATAGGTTGACTACAATTTGAGTGCACCAGCGGAATTTTCTGCCTTGTGGCCGTTACTGTTGTCGTTACCTGTCCTGGCCACTGACGTAAATTCAGGCAGTGTTCCTTTTGGGTGAAGTTAACTATATCACCGTACTTCAAACTCAAGTGTACCAACAGAATTTTCTGCCTTGTGACCGTTAGTGTTCCAATTGCCTGAACTGGCCACTAACGTAATTTCAGGCAGTGTCCTTTCCTCACCTGTTGTCGCTGTCCAACATGGTGTGTAGTTTTGACAGCTAATACGTATTTCATTGTGGATAATCACATTCGTAACCTTTTGTGTTTGAGTTCTCATGTACTGATTAGTGGCAAGTAAGTCAGTCGGTCCATGGCTGTCCCCTGGTTGGGTTCCGACGGATCAAGTGTAGTTGGGCTCACCACCTGTCTCAAGTAAGTGAACGAGAACAGACCGACCTCCCTGGAGGCTTCTGAGTGGCGTTTTCTTTATTGTCCTTCTCACCTGTGTTTAATTGTCTGTTTATAGGCTATCAAAGGCAATGATTTAAAGATTCTTGTTTTTACTGGACTTCATGTATTTTTGAATTTTGGAGCATCAATTGTGGTCCTTAAGCTGCTTAAAACCTTATTCTTGAAATTATCCATTAAGCAAAAACATTGCGGCTTTCTGCCTTTAAAGATTATGGCAATATATTTTAATACTTTAAAATTTAATTGTGGCCCTCAGCCGCTTGTAGTGCACCTTGCATGTGTTTGTTCTATCTACTTTTACCTTGAGGCTCTCCAGGCTAGATGTGATACCATATATATTTTAATTATTTTATTTGCTATTTTAACTGCATTTTTATTTGGCTGACTTGTAAGATGTCTTGTTTGGAGGCCCTCAGCTGTGAAATAATGGTCTTTTTGAAACTCATAGTTCTAAAAGTTCAGCTATGTGCAGTTTTGGTTTAAAAGTGTTATTAAATTACAATTTTGAGGGAACCTGACCAACACCTTGTTCGACCCTTTCCAGAATCTTAATCACCTGTTCTGCCCTGCGGGTTTAGCAGGCGTCTCATCTCCGATTAAATATTGTGATCATACTTAGAACATTTAAGTTATATGTAAAATAAGGGGAAGCAAACCACTTGCCCATAGCAGACAGATGTGCAGTGTGTAGGAACTTGCTGCAGAACACAGTATTCACACTAACTTTCAAATTCTTGCTCTTTCAATAGCAAAAGGACACACACACACACACACACACACACACACACACACACACACACACACACACACAACCACAAATTCCCTAATTTCACTGCAGCCATCGGACTGTGTGAATGTGTGTATTTTTCACACAGAAAGAGCAAGAGATCGAAAGCTAGTGTGAATACTGTTTTCTCTAGAATGCTTCTGTGCACTACACATCAGTCATATAGGTGAATAGTTGCCTTTCCCTTATTTTACATATTATTGCATCCAGGAATTTCCATAATTGTTGAACATTTCAATTAATTTGTCAACTGCCTTTTATTTTCAACATGTTGAAATAATAAACTGGCTTTTGCAAAAAATATAATTTGTTTTATGAGGAGATAAGAAAATCAGAACTGTTCTCTCTTATTAAAACCAACAAGGAAAAATCGAAACAGTCAAAACTGATTCTACCATTGCTGTCTATGAGCAATCAGTTCTTGGATTACCTCTTTACTACAGTCCTATTTAAATGGAATAAAATTTGCAGTAAAATGAAACAATACTTGCTAAAGACAGTAGTTAAATTCATAATGGCTAGTGTAACTGAAATATAAAGTAAGTTGAGTACTTCTCTTGTTACATTCATGTTTGTAAATTGCAAGAGAAGTAACTATTGACATGACAGAACAATTCATTGTTAATGTACAGGCCAACAGCATTATTGTTAAAGGAGTAATGACATAAGCAGCAATGATATCCCATGTAACATTGACAATGACAATCAACAGCAATGTCACTTACATGAGTGCCTCACATTACTAGCATGTGTAATTTGATGACATATTATTTTTAAGGTGGATAGTAGCAGGAGTGGACACGCCCCGCCCACACTTGTGGGTGCAAGTGTGGCTACCCCCCCCCCCCCCACCTCACCCCCCCCACACACACACATCTTGTATCTCATACTACATCTCAACTATAAATAGCTAAGTAAGTATCTAGAAAACGTGTAAGTGTGTGTGTGTGTGTGTGTGTGTGTGTGTGTGTGTGTGTGTGTGTGTGTTGTGTGGTCTGCCAATCCATACTGTTTCAGTTAATAAAGTAAGAGCATCAGCACAAACTATTTCATAAACACTGATAGACAAAAGCAAAGCTGCTACTCACCAAGTAACGGAGATGCGGTGTGTGTGTGTGTGTGTGTGTGTGTGTGTGTGTGTGTGTGTGTGTGTGTGTGTGTGTGTCTTGTCGTCGTCGTCTATTTTTGACGAGGACCTCACTGGCCGAAAGCTTTTTTGTGGCAGTCTTTTTGTTGTGCCTATCCGTGACTCAACACCTCCACTATATGGTGAGTAGCAACTTTCCTTTTCATAACATTGTTACAGTCCATCCTGGATTGTCCATTGTTTGATTTGAGATCTAAGGTTATCATACAGGATTTCAGACGCTAGGAATCGTTAGAATACTCAAAAATATCTTTTATTAATTCATATCTCACACACATATCCTAACAGCTTCAAGGGACATAGGAAGTGCTTACTAACTGAAGCAGTGACCAAATAGTATGTGGCTTGTGTTCAGAGTACAGCCAAATTCCATGTATGTAAGTTAGAACTGCATTTCTTACAATTATTTTTTACTCCTTGGTAACAGAGTGAAAACTGTTTCAAAATGTATGTATTGTTGGTGAGATACTAACCTTTACTCTGCAGACAGGTATTAAATGCGGTAAAAAGTTTTTCTCAGCATCAAAAGTTTGCAAAATACTGCAAACAAGATTTGTAATCCATTTTTCATGTGTGGATCGTCCAGGTGTCCATGTATCACGGCAATCCACTAATTTCCTGAATAGCTCTGTATCCACATCCAAGCTGATATCATGGCGTGACTTTTTATGGTTAATGAATGGCATTATATAGTCTTGATTAAGAGACCTTGATGCTTCACTTTCTGAAATAATGCAACAATAAAAAAAATTAGTTTCTTAGCAAGTGAACAAGGAATAGTGGTGAGAAACTTAGCAGTTATATTGCGCTTCTGGACACAGTTATGTTCCCATATTACAATGTTTTTAGAGGACCAGAATCACCCCCCAAAAAACCACCATGAATTCTGGAAACAGCAGTTAAGACTGTGTCCTGAAAGGAATTATACACAATTCTCACTCTTGTCAAGCAATCAAAACATGAGTTTACAGGTTACTGCACCAACTTTTTGACTGAATCAAAAGTTTCCCAGCAAACAAAACACGATAGATCATTCTAAAGGTGGAGAAATAGTCAAATGAGAAAAATTTTGAGTGTACTCCAAAAAAGTGTTACAATCAATCAATCTTAATAATACATAATGACCTGCTGAATTACATTAAAATCTCCAAGAGGCTATTTGCCATTGATAATTAATATATAGGGAATTTGTTAGTAAGAAAATGTTAGTGATGCACAATGGATTACTATTTGCTACAGGGAATGGCACCTCACCCTCAACAATAGTAAATGTAATGCATTGAACATAAACTGACCAAAAGATCATTTAGCATTTGACTACATTGTTGACCGATGGCTGGAAACGGTCACAGTCCTAAAATATCCAGGAATATGGATCTGGAGGGAAAACAGTGGAAGGACCACAACATTTTTTTAAGAAATGCAGATGCAGGTAGATTCAATGGAATAATCTTTAGGAAAAGTAATTCATCCATGAAGGAGGTGGCTTGCAAACTTACTCCAAGTGTCAGTGCGGCACCCATATCAGGTATGATTAACAGAGGAGATAAATAAGATTTAATCAAGATATGTTTCTACTATCACTGTTTCTGTTAATTATTGGGTGCCATAGAGATGCTCAATGAACACACAAAGAGGCTTACTGTTAAAATTAAGAGAGTCGGTGTTCTAAGAACAGCCAAACAACAAGTAGTTTACTTCATCCCACATAAATCTCACAAAACAAAAATGTCAGAAAATCGATCTTAAACTGAGGATTACAGACAGCAACTTTTCATTTTTGTATTTGTTTCAGTGTACACAGAACTCCCCTGTCAATTTCCCTTTGGCATGAGCCACATATCATAAACCAACTGATCATTTACCAATTTTATTTTACACGAGCACAAATATTCATAGAAATGAATATAAATTAATATCACTGAGCATAAAGTCAAAGGGTTGCACATAGTCTAAAACATAAAAAGTTAGTAGGCTTAGAAAAAGTACAAACATTTGTGCTGAAACTGTGCATAAAGAGTATACAAGTTCCCTTAACAACCATAATAAATGTGTTGTTTATATTGGGAAAATTTCCAAAGTGTTTAAAACAGGTAAGATGTGCGCCTCTGCTAAAGAAAGTTAACGCAGAAGACATAGAAAATTACCTGCCCATTTCCCTGCTTTTGTCATTCTCAAAAATGACAATCAATTATGAAATACAAATTAACAAATTACTTAAATCAATACAACCTTCTGAGTGAACGACAGTTTGGTTTCCAATGTGGTAAAAGTACAGAGTCAGCCACAGCAGAATTCACAAAAGCGGTATGTGCTGCTCTTGACAAAGAGGATTGTGTGTCAAGCATAGTTTTAGAGCTTTCTATGTCTTTTGATACTATTGACCAGAAGATTCTAATAAATAAGTTATTACTATTAGGAATAAGAGGCTGGCTAATCTATGTCTACATCCATACTCTGCAAGACATCATATGGTGTTTGGTAGAGGGTACTCTGTACCACTACTAGTACTTCCTATTCCTCTTGCAAATGGAGTGATAGAAAAATGACTATGTGTCACCGTATCAGCCCCTCATTTATTCTAAGATCACATTGGTAACAATAAAATCGATATGCAGTCGCCTGCAAATGCCTATTCTCTAAATTTTCTCAATACTGGATTACACAAGTGTTGTATACACTGTCACCTTTGTAGACTAGCTTCACTCCCAATAAATCAAAGTCGACTATTTTCCTTCCTTACTACCGTCCTTACAGGCTTGTTCCATTCTACTTTCCTCAGCACTTATAAAAATTTTCACAAAAATTTTGGCATGTGAACATATTTACACTTTTTTATGCTGAGAGAGGAGTCACTGACAGTGGCAAAGATATGCAGAAGTTATCAATACTGGAAGATAGTAGACACTGGTTGTGGTACAGAAAGAGCAAAGGAAACAATGGAAGTGTGAGAGAAATAGGGGACACAGTGGCACTGGAACATAGTTGGCAGTGACAGAAAAGTGTTATGTAAAGAGTAAGGGCGATAGTGCCAGTGGGAGAGGAAAAAAAGAGAAAGTAGAAGTGCATGAGAGTCAGCGATAATGAGATGCAGAGCCTATAAAATGATGACAAGGAAGAGAAAGATAGTGACAGTGTGAAAAGACTGTGGCAGTGGGAAGGAGTAAATGAGATATTAGCATGAGAGAGAGAGAGAGAGAGAGAGAGAGAGAGAGAGAGAGAGAGAGAGAGAGACAGAAGAGACAGTAATAGGAGGACTGAATGATGGAGACTGTTGCTGTGAAGCAGGCAGCAGTGACAGTAGGAGGGACACAAAGAGATAATGACAATGAGTTACGCTGAATGAGTGAGTGAGAATGGGCAAGTGGGAGTGGATGGAAATGAGCAACTTACAGCAATGGACTAGTGGTGTGAGAGAGTTACAGTTAGGGGAACTTGGGGGAGTGAGAGGTTAAAAAGAGTCAAAATTTTTGGGAAAATTTTTAAGGGGGCTGAGGAAGGTAGAATGTGGTTGGCTGGCAACCCACTTTTCAGCCAGAGTCTTCTGATAAACAGGAGCATACCCAACTTTTTTGTGTTCCAAAAGGAGCATTTTTCTGCTGGTACTGTTATTCATGCTGATGACAGCAATAAGCCTCTTTGTCTCCTAATAACTAACTACATACTTCTGAATCTGCTCCCTGCATTCATCTCTTGGTTTCCCCCTATGATTTTTACCTACATCTTTTCCTCCAATACTAAACTGGCGAGTCCTTGTTGTCTCAAAATGTGTACTACCAACTGATGCCTTCTTTTAGTCAACTTGTGCTACAAATTTATCGTCTTTCCAATTCTATTATATCTCTCTCTCTCTTAGAGGTTGTCAGGACCAGATCTTTAGCTTACGGCAAATAATGGAGAAGTGTTATGAGTGGAACAGGGAATTGTTTCTATGCTTTATAGATCTAGAAAAGGCATATGACCGGGTTCCAAGGAGGAAGTTATTGTCTGTTCTACAAGATTATGGAATAGGAGGCAAACTTTTGCAAGCAATTAAAGATCTTTACATGGATAGTCAAGCAGCAGTTAGAGTTGACGGTAAATTGAGTTCATGGTTCAGAGTAGTTTCAGGGGTAAGACAAGGCTGCAACCTGTCTCCACTGTTGTTCATATTATTTATGGATCATATGTTGAAAACAATAGACTGGCTGGGTGAGATTAAGATATGTGAACACAAAATAAGCAGTCTTGCATATGCGGATGACTTAGTTGTGATGGCAGATTCGATTGAAAGTTTGCAAAGTAATATTTCAGAGCTAAATCAGAAATGTAAGGACTATGGTATGAAGATTAGCATCTCCAAAACGAAAGTAATGTCAGTGGGAAAGAAATATAAACGGATTGAGTGTCAAATAGGAGGAACAAAGTTAGAACAGGTGGACGGTTTCAAGTACTTAGGATGCATATTCTCACAGGATGGCAACATAGTGAAAGAACTGGAAGCGAGGTGTAGCAAAGCTAATGCAGTGAGCGCTCAGCTACGATCTACTCTCTTCTGCAAGAAGGAAGTCAGTACCAAGACTAAGTTATCTGTGCACCGTTCAATCTTTTGACCAACTTTGTTGTATGGGGGTGAAAGCTGGGTGGATGCAGGTTACCTTATCAACAAGGTTGAGGTTACGGATATGAAAGTAGCTAGGATGATTGCAGGTACTAGTAGATGGGAACAATGGCAGGAGGGTGTCCAAAATGAGGAAATCAAAGAAAAACTGGGAATGAACTCTATAGATGTAGCAGTCAGGGCGAACAGGCTTAGATGGTGGGGTCATGTTACACGCATGGGAGAAGCAAGGTTACCCAAGAGACTCATGGATTCAGCAGTAGAGGGTAGGAAGAGTCGGGGCATACCGAGGAGAAGGTACCTGGATTCGGTTAAGAATGATTTTGAAGTAATAGGTTTAACATCAGAAGAGGCACCAATGTTAGCACTGAACAGGGGATCATGGAGGAACTGTATAAGGGGGGCTATGCTCCAGACTGAACGCTGAAAGGCATAATCAGTCTTAAATGATGATGATGATGACTCCTCATTAGTTGCGTGATCTACCCATCTAATCTTCAGCATTCTTCTGTATCATCACATTTCAACAGCCTCTATTCTCTTCTTGTCTGAGCTGTTTCTTGCCCATGTTTCACTTCCATACTCGATTACACTCCATACAAATACCTTCCCAAAGGACTTCCTAACAAACCTATATCCAATGTTAACAAATCTCTCTTTTTCAGGAATGCTTTTCTTGCCATTGTCAGCCCATATTTTATGTCCTGTCAATTAGATTACATCCCAATACTTTTGTTTTTCTTTTGTTGATGTTCATCTTAAAATAGTCCGCCCCGGTAGCTGAGTGGTCAGCGTGACAGACTGTCAGTCCTAAGGGCCCGGGTTTGATTCCCAGCTGAGTCGGAGATTTTCTCCGCTCAGAGACTGGGTGTTGTGTTGTTCTAATCATCATCATTTCATCCCCATCGACACGCAAGTCGCCGAAGTGGCGTCAAATCGAAAGACTTGCACCAGGCGAACGGTCTACCTGACGGGAGGCCCTCGTCACACAACATTATTATTATCATCTTAAAATATTCGTTCAAGATGCTGTCCATGCTGTTCAACTGCTCTTCCAAGTCGCTTGCTGTCTGACAGAATTACAATATCATCAGCAAACCTCGAAGATTTTATTTCTTCTCTCTGAACTTATAGTAAATTTCTACTCAAAGTTTTCCTTTGGTTTCCTTCCATGCTAGCTCAATGTACAAATTGAATAACATTGAGCTTAGGCTACAACCTCATCGGACTCTCTTCTAAATCACTGCTTCCATTTCGTGCCCCTTAACTCTTATAACTGCCATCTGGTTTCCATATAAAATGTAAATCACCTTTCGCTCGCCTTTTATCCTTGCCACCTTTAGAATTTGAAATAGAGTATTCCAGTCAACACTGTCAAAAACTTCCTCTAAGGCTACAAATGCTATAAATGTAGGCTTGCCTTTCCTTAATGTACCTCCCAGATAAATAATACGGCGAGTATTGCTTGGGTGTTCTTACATCTCTCCAGAGTCCAAATAAGTCTCCCCGAGGTTGGCTACTATCAGGTTTTTCATCCTTTTGTAAAGAATTCATGTTCATTATTTTGCAACCATGACTTATTAAACTGATAGTTCAGTAATATTCACACCTGTCAGTTCCTGCTTTCTTCTGAACTGTAAGTATTAAATTCTTCTGACAGTATTTCACCTTTCTCATACATCTTGCACACCAGGTAGAAAAGTTTTGTCATGCCTGGCTCTCCCAAGACTAAAAACAGTTCTGACGGAACATCATCTACTCCAGGAGCCTTGTTTCGACATAGGTCTTTCGGCGCCGTGTCAAATTCTTATCACAGTATCGTCTCTGCTGTCTCAACCTCATCTATGCCCTATTCAAGATCATCTCCCTTGTATAGACCCTTTCTATATGCCTTCCACCTTGCACTTTCCCTTCTTGTGTAAGTACAGGTTTTCCATATGAGCTCTTGATATTCATATGGTTCTCTTTTCAATAAAGGCCTCTTTAGACTAGGCACACACAGCCAATTTTCCATCACGCAATTTGTTTGTCGTAAGGATGAAACATGAAGATTGGACTACAAATGCACACATCTGTGGTCAAATAGTGATAGTGATTTAAAAGATGCAAATGGATGTATTTCATGTATATGATAGTTGCACATCTTGAATGAATCACATGAACTAACACAGGATCCTGCACACTAGTGATGCTGTTTCTCAGTCACTCACGCTAAGTGTAAGGGCACACACATTCTGTGCACCAGCAGCATATCTGATGACAAGAGTTGGGCTACAGAGGACACTGTAAGTTGTGTTGTCAATTCAGAAAGACTAATTGTAGAAGTAGAAAAGAGGCTAGCTCTCTACAATAGGAAATTAAAAGAATACAATGATCATAATCTGAATGAGAAAGAATGGGGAGAAATGTGCCCAGCAATATTCAGAACTGAGCTGAATTGACTGTATAAGAAAATAACAACAAAGGTATTTCATAGTTCACTAATTTTATTCATTCATGTAGACACTGCCATTAACAAAACTGAACTTTTGTCATATTGCCACGATGCTCATCCCTGTGAAGTCAGAAAGTAATCTGAAAAATATCTCTTATCTGCATACCACAGATATCAGCTCTTATTTCTATACGCTCACAACATTCATACGTAAAGTACACACAGTGTTAATTTCACTCATGACATGTACAGAAATTCAAAAGAAGTGGAAGAATCTGAAAGACTGTGTCACGAGAGAACTGACATCATAGAAAAGGTCTCAATCTGGCGAAGTTTGGGGGGGCATATTGATGCAATGTTATTCCTGCTCTGTCAAATGGAAGACAGACTAACTACCAGCAGCATCAAAATTCTGGCAAATAGCAGAGAAAACAAGGAAGGATGTTTGCCTCCCCCCCCCCCCCCCCCCCCCCCCACAGGTTTTCTCCACAAAAGAACAACGATACAGTACAAAGCACAAAAGTGAGACAACCTACTAAAAGAGAAGCCAAGTGGGTTACTTTATAAAAGGAGTCTCTGTTAAATACAGAAACAAAACAAAGAAATTAACAAGGATACAAATCTTTCTTTAATGCTTGTCCACATGCTGGCTAAGTGAAACGAAGAACAAAAACACTAAATGAAAGTAGAAATACTGAGCACAATGAGCAACACCAGGTATTATTAACTTCCACCAATGTTTGTGCAGCATCTGAACATGCGCCATAATAACACCATCCAAGCGACCTCCCTTACTTGTCAAATGTCCCAAACAACAAGTAACCTTCACAAACTGAACTGTGTTCCTCTGCTGACAATCAAAACAAGAACTCAGAAACTTCTATGTGCAACTTGGTTTTGAAGTTTTCCCAGAAACAAGTTCACCAATTTCAAATTGTAGTAGTGATTTTCTTGATGTACCTGATCAATAATGTAAAAAGGCTACAAAAAGTTTTGAATGAAATGTGTGCTTACTTCAAGCTCACCGTTAAAATGCATCTCAGGTGGTACAGACTTCCTCCATATCATCTTATTTTGTTATTTTCTGTCCCATTGCTTGAAGCAGTGCTTCATAACTATTCTTACTCACTAAGTAATATTGAAAGAATTTATATTTGTACGACTTTTTAAACCTTCATTTAATTGCAAGGTAATTTTATTCGAATAAAATTACCTTGCAACTGAAGGCTGAAAACATTGTTTATTTGCTGTACATTTCACAGTTGCTGACACGCTGCAATATGTTAAAGACTTCATTTAATTTGTAAAACAGGTCTTTCATCAGTCCTTGACTTACAATTGGATGCACCCTATAATGATTTCTGCACTGTTTTCTCGCTGTTCTTCGTAGGAAAAGTGCCACCAAATAAACTGTTTCGATGACATTCATGGTAGTACTGATGGTAGTTGCAATTTTCTATCAATGTGTGTGGCCAATAATGTACTTCTGCAATAGTGGTTGTTCAGTTGCTGATTGAAAAATCGCTTATGCGCACCTAACCCTAATTTTCCTGTAGGCCTAGCTGTATTTCCCCTGGTTAAATATGCTTCTAAATCCTTACCTTTGTCCTCTAAGCTATTCCAGCTTAGTAGCCATTTTGCACTTCATGTTAATTTCATTTTATACACATTTGTATTCTCTTTCTCCTG
Organism: Schistocerca cancellata; assembly: GCF_023864275.1. Lineage (NCBI taxonomy): Eukaryota > Metazoa > Arthropoda > Insecta > Orthoptera > Acrididae > Schistocerca > Schistocerca cancellata. The sequence continues at coordinate 463,264,197 of NC_064627.1, read as the reverse complement.
CTTCATTTGTTGCATTTTTATGCTGGGTGTTTCAGAAATAAGTACAGAATTTTTTTGGGACATTAGATTGCATATAGGCAATCATTTTAAGTATACGAACCTGGGGTCTCTGACTCATAGTGTGTTACACAATGCCAAAGCACTTTCACTTTGCTAGGAGCAGCATCATTGTACATTGTGATTACTATGGTAAATACTTGAAGTAGTAACTCAAGCAATCGAATCCTATCATCATTGGGTAATGTTTCAATGGCTTGATCTCTGACACCTCCCACAGCAACAACAATTCTAGCTATGAGTTCTTCCACAGTGTTTACAGAGGTTTGATACAAAAGAGCTTTCATGTGGCTCCACAGATAAAAATCCAAGTGGTGAGATATCTGGGGACTTTGCAGGCCTGTGACAGTTCCATTTCATCCAATCCAGCACCCAGGGTATTGTCTGTCCAAAAATATTCTCACTTTATATCTGTAATCAGGAGGTGTCCCATCATGGGGGAAGAACATTCGTCTTCTGGTTTGCAGCAGAACATCTTTGAGAAGACTGGGAAGTACATGTTCAAGAAACACACAGTAAAAACAACCAGTTAGACAGTGTGAAAGAATGTAAGGTCTCACTACCTGGTTGTGAATATTTCCAACCTAAACATTAATTGATAATCGTTCCTGAAAAGTGTGGACAGCCATACCCAGGATTTTCATGAAACCATACATGGAAGTTGCAACTGTTGAACATTTTTTTATGGATGAAAGTCAATTCATCAGTCTACAGAACAAAGTCTGCGAAGTCGGGAGTTAGCTTCCTTTGCTGTAAAAACCATATGGCAAATTCATTCCGAGTCGGAAAGTCAGTGGGTAGAGGTTTCTGTACCTTATACAACTTGTTTGGATGACAATGACCACCATGCAGATTTCTCCAAACACAGCTAGAACTAGCATTCCCATTCAGAGCACGGGCAACAGATCATATACTACCTGAAAGACTGTTGTCGAACATCTTCAGTACTTGTTCCTCAAAACCAGGATTGCTTACATTCCGTAGTTGACCTCAAGCATGGAAATCTCCCTCTAATATGCCCCTTTCATGGAGATGATCATCCACAGTGGCAAATGTTCTCCAATTTAGTATTTCCCTGTTTGGATAATATTCTGTGTACAAATGCTGTACTCCTGCAGCATCAAAGGCCAAGTGCATGTCTGCAAGTTCATTCCACACAAAATGTTCCATGTCCCATGCATGATAAAAGGAGTAAACAAAATGATTAATGGAAAATCTCATATAAAGATGTGAAACAAATACTAACAAAGAGATAGAGGGGCTGGCCAGTACTTACCTCAGCTCAGTACAGCCGATAGATACACATAAAACAGAACCGAAAATTTACATTCCTAGCTTTCGGAACAAATGTTCCTTCATCAGGGAGGAGAGAGGGGAAAGAAAGGGAAGAAGGGAAAGGAGATTCAGTTACTCACAACCCAGGCTATGAAGCAACAGGGAAAGGAAAATAGGGAGGGTAGCAAGGATGGAGGCATGGTTGTCAGAGGGAAGCCAAAGATATTCTACTGTAAGTACTGTGCCAGCTTCAAACCAAAGAGGATGCATACAGAAGTAAATAGGTATATAGTATAAAGATAAACACAGCTATGTAGGATGAAAAGATGCGTGAATGGCTAGAGAGGAAAGGGAAAGAGGAGAAGACTGAAGAGTAAATGGGAGTGAGGTTGTTTAACGTAGGTTCAGTCCAGGGGGATGGCGGGATGAAAGGATGTGTTGGAGTGCAAGTTCCCATCTCCGCAGTTCAGAGGGACTGGTGTTGGGTGGGAGAAGCCAAATGGCACATACGGTGTAGCAGGTTCCTAGGTCCCTAGAATTATGCTGGAGGGCATGCTCCGCTACTGGTATTGGGCATCTCCTAGGCGGACAGTTCGTCTGTGTCCGTTCATGCACTCAGCCAGTTTAGTTGTCATGCCGATGTAAAAGGCTGTGCAGTGCAGGCATGTCAGTTGATAAATGACATGTGTAGTTTCACATGTGGCCCTGCCTTGAATTGTGTATGTTTTACCAGTAGTGGGGCTGGAGTAGGTGGTTGTGGGGGGATGCATGGGGCAGGTTTTGCAGCGGGGTCGGTTACAGGGGTAGGAACCGCTGGGTAGAGAAGGTAGTCTGGGAATATTGTAGGGTTTAACAAGGATGTTACGGAGGTTAGGGGGGTGACGAAAGGCAACTCTGGGTGGTGTGGGGAGAATTTTGTCAAGGGATTATCTCATTTCAGGGGTTGACTTGAGAAAGTCATATCCCTGGCAGAGTAATTTGTTGATGTTTTCGAGGCCAGGATAATATTGGGTGACAAGGGGGATGCTTCTGTGTGGTCTGGGGGTAGGAACATTGTTGTTGGACGGGGAGGAATGTATTGCTCGGGAGATCTGTTTGTGGACAAGGTCTGCAGGATAGTTGCGGGAGAGGAAAGCACTGGTCAGGTTATTGGTGTAATTGTTGAGGGATTCATCACTGGGGCAGATACGTTTGCCACAAATACCTAGGCTGTAGGGAAGGGAGCGTTTGATGTGGAATGGATGGCAGCTATCAAAGTGAAGGTACTGTTGTTTGTTTGTGGGTTTGATATGGACAGAGTTGTGGATGTGAGCTTCAACAAGATGAAGGTCAACATCCAGGAAGGTGGCTTGGGTTTTGGAGAAGGACCAGGTGAAATTCAGATTCGAAAAGGAGTTGAGGTTATGGAGGAAATTAAGGAGTGTTTCTTCACCATGAGTCCAGACCACAAAGATATCATCTATAAACCTATACCAGGCCAGGGGAAGCAGCTGTTGGGTCTTCAGGAAAGCCTCCTCCATGCGGCCCATGAAGAGGTTGGCATAGGACGGAGCCATCCTGGTTCCCATGGCCGTTCCCCTGATTTGTTTGTAGGTCTGGCCTTCAAAAGTGAAGTAGTTATGGGTGAGGATGAAGTTGGTAAGTGTGATAAGGAACGAGGTTTTTGGAAGATCTTCGGGTGGGCGTTGGGAGAGGTAGTGCTCAAGGGCAGAGAGACCATGGGTATGTGAGATGTTTGTGTAAAGGGATGTAGCATCTATGGTGACAAGAAAGGTTTCAGGTGGGAAGGAGTGGGAATGGATTTGAGGCGTTCTAGGAAGTGGTTTGTGTCTTTGATGTAGGATGGGAGTCTGCGGGTGATAGGTTGGAGGTGCTGGTCTACCAGAGCTGAGATACGTTCGGTTGGGGCTTTGAAGCCTGCTACAATGGGACGGCCAGGATGGTTCTCTTTGTGGATTTTGGGTAATAGGTAGAAGGTAGGGGTACGTGGCTCAGGTGGAATGAGTAAGTCTATGGAAGCCGTTGTGAGGCCTTGTGAGGGACCTTGGATTTTTAGGATTTTTTGCAGCTCAGTCTGGATGGAGGGAATGGGATCCTGGGTAACAGCTTTGTAGGTTGAGGTGTTGGAGAGTTGATGCAGTCCTTCTGCCACATACTCCACACGGTCAAGTACGACAGTTGTGGAGCCTTTATCCGCCGGGAGGATGACAATAGAGCGGTCTATTTTCAGCTCCTTAATGGCACGGGATTCAGCTGGGGTGATGTTGGGGGTTGTCGGGATGTTCTTCAAGGAGGACTGGGAGGCAACACTGGATGTGAGGAATTCCTGAAATGTCTGCAAGGGATGGTTTTGGGGGAGGGGAGGAGGATCCCTTTGGGAAGGCAGTCGGAACTGTTCTAGACAGGGTTCAACACTGGGTCTAGTATTTGGGGGCTGTGTTTGGGTAGTGAAGTGATATTTCCAGTTGAGGTTCCGGGTGAATGAGAGGAGATCTTTAACCAGGGCAGTGTGGTTGAATTTAGGCGTGGGGCTAAAGGTTAAAGGAGTAAACAATCTTTTACATGGCAAGTGCATACCACTGTTCCATAAAACATTGCCTTACCTTTGGTACAACACTTGATTATGAACTACATTGAGATGGAAACGAAGTACACAAATGACTGCTCACTTCAGGTACACAGCACTGAATGAAGATGAAAGGAATTAGTACAGAGTTTCCTCATTAGGGTGTGGGTATCAATGAAAACAATTGATAGTAGACATCAAAACTTATGGATACGTACCACTGGTCATCACACCACCAGGCAGACTGATCATTTCTTTGAGGTCGTCCTACCATTGTCAATATGCATCAATCAGTGACCCACGTTCATATACTTAAAATTTCTGTCTATATCCAAACTGTCATTCCACAAGAATTCAGTACCTATTTCCAAAACACCCAGTATTTTCTTCTTTTATCAGTCAAATTCAATATCTCCTGTGATATCTAAGGATATTTACTAGGCCTTGTCTTTTTACCTATTTGATCCTCTGCTGCCTTCACTATTTCATCTCTCAAAGTTACCGTCCGCCTCCGTAGCATAGCGGTAGCGTTACCGCCTAACACACAAGGGGCCCGGGTTCGATTCCTGGCAGGGGACTGGGTGTTGTGTGTTCTTCATCATCATTGACTTGCAAATCGCCGATGTGGCATCACCTAAAAAGGACTTGCAATACGGCAGCCGAACTCCCACAAACGGGGCCTCCCGGCCAACAAGGCCATACGATCATTTCCATTTCTCAAAGTTACCCATTCGCCATCTTCTGTATTCAATTCCCCTGTTCTTGTCAAGCATTGCTCTCCTGAAACTCTCAACAATCTCTCATTCTCTCAACTTATCCAGGTCCCATCTTCTTAATTTCCTACCTTTTTGCAATTTCTTTAGTTTTAATCTATAGTTTATAACCAATAAATTGTGGTCAGAGGCCACATATACCCATGAAAATGTCTTACAATTTAAAATCTGGTACCAAAAATCTCTGTCTTGTCATTATATAATCAATCTAAAACCTTCCAGTGTCTCCAGGTCTCTCCCAAGCATACGACCTGCTTCCACGATTCTTAAACCAAGTGTCAGTGATGGTTCAATTATGCTCTGTGCAAAATTCTACCACGCAGTTTCCGCTTTTATTTTTTCCCCCCAGTTATTATTACCCTATTTTTTTTCCTTTTCCTACATTGAATTTCATTACCCCATCACAATTAAATTTTTGTTTCCTTTAACCATCTAAATAAATTCTTTTATCTCATCATAGACCTCTTCAATCTCTTCATCACCTGTGGTGCTAATTGGTGTGTAAACTTGACCATTTTGGTGGGTGTTGGCTGAGAGTGTATCTTGGTCACAATAATGTGTTCACTACGCTGTCGAAGTAGCTTACCCATATTCATATTTCCTTATTCATTATTAACTGTATTCCTGCATTACTCCGATTAGATTTTGGATTTATAACCCTGTATTCACCTGACTAGAATCCTTGTTAGTCCTGCCACCAAACTTCACCAATGCCCACTATCTTTAACTCCAACCCATCCATTTTCCTTTCTAAATTTGCTAACCTAGTGACCCAATTAAGAAAGGTAACATTCCTTACTGCTATCCATATAGCACCAATTTTGTTTCTCCTGATGATGACATCTTCCCGAGTAGTACCTGCCCAGAGATATGAATGTGGGACTATTTTACCCCCGCAATATTTTACCCAAGGGAATGCCACCATCATTTAACCATACAGTAGAGCTCCATGCCCTCGAGGAAAAATTATGGCTGTAGTTTCCCCTTGCTTTCAGCCGTTTGCAGTACCAGCACAGCAAGACCATTTTGGTTAATGTTACACAACCAAATCAGTTGCCCTCACAAACTACTGAAAACGCTACTGCCCTTCAGAAACCACACATTTGTCTGGTATCTTAACACAAACTTCTACTTTGTGGTTGAATTTACAGTAGGGCTATCTTTATCACAGAGGCACCAAGCCACCCCACCAACGGCAAGGTCCATGGTTAATGGGATAGTGACAGAAAACTAGAGAATTCCTTCCAGAGAACTCACATGAAATCCTCAGGGAAAGTTTACAACTGGTCAAATGCAATACAGTGACACTGAACATAGAGAAAACAAATAATGTTAATTTCAGTTTGATGAGGGGAAACAATATGTTAAATTAATTGTATATGTTGTCTCTGTAGACTGTAACAAACACAAAATTTATAGAAATGAATATTGATTCTCATATGAAGTGGTGTGAGCACACAAAGATACTTGCAAAATAGGATGTTATCAGAATGAGACGCCCTCAGAATCCTGCCAACAGTGTGTAACAGCCAATGCCTTTTTTCTTATGTACTATTCACATCTATATTCAATTCTCACCTATGGAATTCTATTCTGGGGAACAAATGCACAAAATATGAATACAGTTTTCAAACTACAGGAACAGGCCATAACAAAAATAACCAAAAACAGTAGTTGAGCACATTGTCAAGATCTGATCAGACAATGTGAGCTTTAACTGTGCCATATGAGTACATTTACCAGTTGTTCTGCACATCAAAAATAAAATTGATAATTACTATACAAAGAGCTCCATCCACACTGTAGACTCTGCTGTGTGGATTGCTGTCCCACTCAAGATTTGTGTTAACCAGTGATGTTATGTGAATCCAATGGTGTAGTGTCGTGTGTGCTGCGACAAGTGAAATGCAGCTGTAAAGCAGTTTCCACCCCAGCCGCCAGGGGCACCATGCTTTGCACATCTTCTTATGGTTTCTATGTGTTGTTTATTCCTTGGCATGTGAATTTTGATACAATTTTGTATATTCAATGTGTAGTTTTTCTGTACTTTCTGTCACTCCTGTTTACAGTAGCAATGAGTAACCTACTTTTCACAAAATACTCATGCTCAGAAATGTTAATGCTAATGGTAAAGTGCTCCCGATCTACTCATCTCCTGTAACCAACTGTTTTACAATCAAGTAAACAAACCTAGTTATTCATAAACAAAGATTTTTAATCCAGATCAATTTCTAGTCTCAGACTTCATTTCAAAGGCCAATGAGCCCTATTTATGCTAATTCCAACATCATCATGAAACAAGGGCTCGACAGAACCACAGTCTAACATAATATTCACGACACTCTATCTTGTTTTTGTTACCCACCGTGATAACAGTGTCCCAAGCGGCCAGCAAGCAACACTTCTGAATACAATATCGGGTGAGTGTGAATACTAATGTTTATATTGCTTTATAACATGTTTTGGCAATAGTGTGTCTATGCACTACCATAAAAATTGACAATAACTACAAAATGACACCACATTTGTCATTCTTTAATTTCATAAGGACCGTGGACGGTATGTAATGGTACATTACAGAACAGTTTTTAGTGAGTCTCTTGCAATATACAGATATTTACTCAATTGTCATTTTCCTTTAACAACAAAAAATTGCTAGTGAACACAGGAAGACACAACCTTTTACGGAAAGCTGTTGCTTACCTGCCCCAAAAAGCGGAGTTTTGTTTGCTTCACTTTCAGCCAAGTCAGTGAATTTGGAACACAGGAATCTTATATCACTTACCCAAGAACTTGCGTGCTTCCTTTGATGCTAATATTGTATACAAGGCTGAGCTGGTTTCCTTGACGACATTGATATTTTCATCTACCAAAGCAACAGAAAGTTTCTTTAATACACTGCCAATAAGCAACACAATGATGTCCTCAGTCAGTACAATATTTTCATCAGTTTCCTTTTCTGGTTGCAGAACAAGTGTTGCCAAATCTGAAGGGCCAATTTCACCAAGGCAGCGTGACGCCCCAAGCTGCACCTAGGGAAGCAAACATTTATCTTTCTTATTGAACAAATGTGATCATAGTGAGAAAGAAAATGTCCAAACCATTTATGAAGAATGAGAAATTAGTTAAAATGACAGTCAAATGTGGGTAATTCAAAATAATTTTTCAGACCATATAATAAAAGTAAGAAAGTGCTATACAGATCAAATGTGAATTTTAAAACCACTAATATTCACAACAACATTAACAATTTCACATTTTATTGTGGCATACGTGTGAAAATTAGAATGAAAGTATAGTTATTTCCAGACTATTAAGACCACATCTTTTCCAAGTTTTCTCCTTCAATTATGTAGGACTATTATGCAGATCGACACAGCTGTAGTGATGGGACAATTGACTGTTTTTAAGAACTGATTGGCCAGTCGATTGTTTTTTCATTCAGTCGGTTGTTTTAGTCAAATGAAACATCCAAATAAAATTAGTCTCTGTGGCCTTGTTAGCTACATGAATGTTTCCACTCACTCAATGAATATGAGTGGTTTCACTCAAAGTGAGACAACTGACTGAAACAAGTCTCCTTCAGTTGTGAGAGTGATTTAAATGTTTTCACTCAATCACCGTGTCTGAGTGGTTTTGTTCAGTGCAAGACAACTGACTGTCGGTTGCAGCCATTACCTGAATGTTTTCACTCTCTCAATGGGTTTGAGTGATTTTACTTGCATACATTGTCAGCCTTTTCGGTTTTGGCAATTTTTTTAGGGACAAATAAAGTGTCTTATTTAAAGGAGATGCAAATAAAAAGTATAGCTTTAAAAACAAAGCATTTTCAAAATATATTTACTTACTTTGTTAAATATGAATTTTTGTACTTGTGGTACTAAATATCGATTTTTGGTTGGTTTTAAAAGTTTAATATCTAATGCTGCACTGTAAATTTATGAATGTATAAATGAACAATCACTTTATAAAATGTTTTTATTTGGTCGGTTTCTTCTCTGTTTGTTCGATAAAAATTTTGCAATTGATTTTAAACTAACTTTGCAGTAAGCTGGAGACTTGCACTTTCAATTCAGCTCAGAACTGGATGACATGCAATATGAGCTGGCTTTGAGACTGGTGTGTGGGGGAGGACACTTCGTTTTCGATTGGTCGGTCGGTCTTTCTGTCCGTCTGTCTGGTACAAATTTTGCATCTGATTTTAAAGAAACTTCTTGATAAGTTAAGACTTCAAACTTTCAACTTAGCTCAGAACTGGATGAAAATGCAATATTAACACGCTTTCTTTTCTGGTATGTGGCACAGAATACTTGGTATAATACTGCAATTTCCCTGTTTTCCTGTTTCAGTTGCGAATGTTTTGCAGTTAAGAATGATTGCTGAAGTTTCCAGGTGAGCGCAAATCTCTCATATTTTTACATTCATGGTCTTTTCATGAGATATACTTAGGAGGGAACACTGTATCAGTTGACCCAGTTGAAGAGAAACTGAAATAAATCTGAAATTCACAACATGTCTCCACTGTAATCTCATCAAAATCTCTGAAATCAACTGAAAAATTTCACACAATTGAGACTAAAAATTAGAAATTAATTATTCAAATAAAAGAAACTTTCTAATACAACATATTTTTCACTTAAAACGAAAGAACGAACAATTCATACAATATGCAAAGCTACAATGGTGTCGAATGTTTTCATTCGATTACTCCCACAAACTAGTTTCACTCAAAAGAATGAATGAATAATTGAATCAATATGTAAAATTACAACTGAATGAGTCGCTGTTTTCCAACAACCGAATGAATGGATCATTTTCACTCAGTTGTTACCATCACTACACATCTGCTTACTGGTACTCATACTGATACTACATGAGAAGAAGAAGAAGAAGAAATCACATAAGACTCAGAGCTGGAAATAAACAATTTTTTCAGCCTTCAGTTGCAAGGTAATTTTTACTCGATTACCTAGGTTTCAGAACCTTCTTCAGAACCTATAAATTAAACCACATACGGACATATATTACTCACTGAAAAGCATTATCAGTCTAATGATTGAATAATAAAGAAATCGTGATACTTACAAAAAATTAAATTATTTTGAGAGCCAAACATTGGCCATGTCACAGATTAAAAATTAAAGCAATAAAGACACATAATCATAAGATTATGTCTGTCGAAATTAAAAACATTAAGGCGAACGTAGACAGAGCTACGCCGGTCAGAAATAAGGACCACACGTGAGCGGCTTGGAAACTAGGTGTCATGAGCAGTTCCGCGGCGAGGCTCAGCCGCGGCCAAGCGCAGGCGCAAGAGACAAACTGTCTCAAAATTACTTAGAGCAAATATACATATAAACAAAATGTGACTGAAAGCCGTCCTACAAATGGACAAAGCTATCTATTGGTATAGCAACATTAAACAATTTACCTGAGAACAAACTACAAAGCCAAGGTATAAAAATTTTTTACATTTAAATATTATAGTAAGAGGGCGAAGCCCCGCTACAGTAACTAAAAATTAGTGTCGAAACCGTGCATGCTGATCATAAAATGTCTTTAACATAAAAAAACGCTTTAGCAACTATGTGTCATTAGCAAGCATATTATGAAATACAAAGACACATGTGCAATCGCATTATAATAAAGCGACAAACCAGATAGGGAAACAGCATCGGCCATTCGAAGCAGACTGTGGGTCAACTCCACTGGAGTAAAGGTTGAAATCCTAAGAAATAACTTCTATTTTTTAGTTGCAGCTGATCATTAAGTAAGTTGTCTCTATCAGTAATAAGATGTTTAAAAATTTGCAATTCTTCGAGGGTGTTTAGCCTACATCCTTTAACTTCATTATGCGAAAGCTCTGCATCTTTTAGAGGCTTGGGAGCATGCACCTTTTGGATCAGGTGTTCAGCAAAAGTAGATCCTCGTGTTCCATCACCGCTTTTTGTCAGCAGATGCTCTTTAAACCTAACAGGCAGGGCCCTCCCTGTCTGGCCATTGTAATAAGAAGGACATTCAGCACACGTGATCTTATACACACCTGACAGCGATGATTTATCAGTTTCTTTATCCAGAGAATGAACTAAATTCTTTTTGAGGTTGTTGGTGGTAGAGTATGAAACTTTACACCCTAGGTTTTTTAATAAACGACTTACCTTATAGGATATGTTACCTATAAAGGGAACTGATATGTATTTCGTTGCCTGGTGTTGATTGTGAGTACCTGAACTGGAAAGGGTGGTAGTCTTCTTTCGTGTTTTTTTGTTGAACAACTGTCTCACTATACTGGGATTATATCCATTATTCTGAGCGATGTTTTCGAGGACTTTTAATTCGTTCTGTAAGTTGACTGGCGAAAGCGGAATGGAAAGGGCTCAATGGATACTCGAGTGAAAAAAGGCCATTTTATGGGCCTGAGGATGGGTGGAATCAGCTGGGATGATGATGTCGGAATAGGTTGCTTTCTGAAAAATTTTGAAATCTATTTTGTTGCCAATAATGGATAGAGTCAGATCGAGAGAGTCTAAGGTCCTATCAGCTGTCCGATTTTCTTGCGTGAAACTGTTTTCTTCATGGAGGTTATTGAGAGTGGTAAATAACAGTTCTAGCTCTTCATGGGAACCTTCAAACACAAACAGCAAGTCATCTACATATCTCGCATAGAATATTATATTATTTACCAAATCTGGACAATTCCGAAAAAACATCTGCTCCATTGAGTTTATAAAAATATCTGACATGATACCAGCTAACGGGCTGCCCATAGCTAGACCACAGGTTTGCGAATATATTTTATTATTGAAAGAGAAATAATTGTACTTGAGGGTGGTGCGTAACAGAACCATTAGTTCATCGATCAGAGCTGGGCTTAACCCTCCATTGCTTGTGCAGATGACGCTTATCATCCACATGATTTTCTCACTATTTTATTTGACTGGACTGGACTGGACTTCTTTGCTTTAATGACATCCAACCCAACTTGCGTATCATATCTGCCACCCTCTCTCCCCTATTACGTGATAATACAAAACGAGCTGCCCTTTTTTGCACCCTTTCGACGTCCTCCGTCAATCCCACCTGGTAAGGATCCCACACCGCGCAGCAATATTCTAACAGAGGACGAACGAGTGTAGTGTAAGCTGTCTCTTTAGTGGACTTGTTGCATCTTCTAAGTGTCCTGCCAATGAAACGCAACCTTTGGCTCGCCTTCCCCACAATATTATCTATGTTGTCTTTCCAACTGAAGTTGTTCGTAATTTTAACACCCAAGTACTTAGTTGAATTGACAGCCTTGATAATTGTACTATTTATCGAGTAATCGAATTCCAACGGATTTCTTTTGGAACTCATGTGGATCACCTCACATTTTTCGTTATTTAGCGTCAACTGCCATCTTCCACACCATACAGCAATCTTTTCTAAATCGCTTTGCAACTGATACTGGTCTTCGGATGACCTTACTAGACGGTACATTACAGCATCATCTGCGAACAACCTAAGAGAACTGTTCAGATTGTCACCCAGGTCATTTATATAGATCAGGAACAGTAGAGGTCCCAGGACGCTTCCCTGGGGAACACCTGATTCACTTCAATTTTACTCGATGAGTTGCCGTCTATTACTACGAACTGCGACCTTCCTGACAAGAAATCACGAATCCAGTCACACAACTGAGACGATACCCCATCAATGAAGCTCATGTAACTTTTGTAGGGAAACGGATGCTAAAGAAACAGATGTTATAGAGATCAGAGTTTTCATTGGTTTACAATATATGTGTGAATCTCTGAGACATTCTAGAAAGAATGTATCGAAATTGTGGGATAACTCAAAGGGCAACATATTTGAATCATGTTACTTATGCGTGTGTGAAAACTGATCCCGTTTCTCCTTGAGATGTCTGATGTCTGATAGTAGCCATGATAGGGGTGTTTGCACAGAGACTGACAAGTTGGCTGTTATCAGAGACGTACTGCAGGTATTTATGAACTATTCCTAAAAACATGTTCACTTATTGTGTACCTTACCACATGTGTGTACTAAGTGTATTATACTTAGATTTAAACAAAATACTTCTAAAATCATTCTTTATGGAATAAAAATCACAGTTGCTAGTAATTTTCTTAATCTATCCCATGACCGATTGAGAAGCTTAATGCTTGATCTTCAGGTGCCACCATATATTCATGAAAACATAAATGTGGTACATGAAGAAAAAGCTTTAAGCTTCAAAATCAGTCATTGATTAAATTAAGAAGACTGCTAGCAACTGAAGCAGACTTTTAGTCTATAAATATGTTTCTCAGATGTGGATGTTCAACTGAGGAAATATTTTGCAAAACCATCCATACACACAATTCAGTGTGTCCAAATACACTGTTTATGTTGTGGATGATATCTGTCATCCATACAAGTGACTGTGTCAGGAAGTATCACGTGAGTAGCAGAGGGTTAAGGTGGGTGTGAAAGTGTCCAAAGCGTTAGGGAATCTTTCAACCCACCCAAGTTTGGCCACCACTTGGGAAGGCAAATAGTTGTGAGACAAACCAGATCCCACATATGTGGGTTTACTTTCAGATTACTCTTTAGTGTCTTTTGAAAAGCTTGTAAGTCTTTACTTTGGGGGAAAAAAACCTGCAGTTACTGACCTAGCTAGTTCAAAAGTGATTTTTCTCTCCACATTCTTGTTAGACAACTACTACATAAGAAGATCCAGATTCTTGAACGCCACATCCTACTTGGGCCAAATTGGCAATAATGGTTTGTGTCAGTCAAAAGGCAGAATACTTATATGGTCTGTTCGAATAAACACTATCACCTATTGACAGAACACTAGCACACTGCATTATTTTCTTCAGTTAAAAGATGTAACATCCCATAACCATAATCTAAGTATCACACATTTTCATGGTTCAGGTGTAGTATGGTTTCAAGAATATTTCACCTGCCTTTTCATGGAGCATCACCACGGCAGGATGAAACAAGTCACACATATTCCAAGTACTGTGCAATGACCAATGTCAGTCATTTTGAGCTCTAAGTTCAAGAGCAAATCAGATACATACTCTTGCAACACAAAAGTTGACATCAATTTTTGCATTATGCTTCCTGAACAACTGACTGGTATCTCTGGAAAACAATTAGCATAGCTAAGATAGTTTAACACACATAAAATGATGAAATTATGATGTGTTTGTTCAAAGAGATGAATGCTATTTTGTGAGTTAGAACCCGAATTACATTCCATAATGCCCAAAGTCTTTACTGAAAGTTTATAGTGAGAGGGTACAGAACTTGGCTGAATTAAATTTGGGAATTTTCTCTTGAACATTATAGGTGCAAAAATTTCCATGCCCTTGTCTTCTACAAATGAGAAGATGTGTGTACAACTCTTTATTACCACTTTAATAATAATTAAACATGACAAAAGGGGTCAGAAAGCTGTTATTTATTTGTAGATGATATCCTATATAATATATGAGCAAGTCTGTGTACTGTATTTTTGTTATCTGTTTGTGGTGGATGGATCTTGACAGCAGAAATTCCTACATCCCAGCAGGAGTGGCATAGGGCAAATGAGACCATACGGAGTGCCAAGGAGGACCTCAAGAGTATTCTACTCCCACGTAAACCCATGGCTGAGAAAGATGAAAATCTTAACAATTAAAAAAATCTTAATTAGCATGAGGTTAGCTACTGCTAAAACCAGATGTTCATACTCACATGCATGTAACGAAAGTTAAATGACATTCGGGAACAGAAAACTTATTTTATTTAGTAGAAGTCAGATAAGAAATAACTGTACAATTATCATTAAAGGGGAATATCAGTACTGAAAATGTTGAAAAGTGTTCTGACTTTGATGGATATTACATGGTTGTTTATTTCGAAAATCTGGAGGGGGGGGGGGGGGGGGGGGGGGGGCACTGAAAAGCAAACGATCATCACTTGATTTCAACTCCAATGCTCAGATCTGCTTTCCAATAGACAAGATATGTTTCTCATATTACCTCTTTGTCTTCTGCAGATGTAAGCCCAACAAGCACACACAGCAACCGATGTAAAATGCTTTCCTCACAATCTTCTGAAAATCCTCTTAAATTTTTAAGTGACAAGTATAGATCCCTCAGTTCTGTCTTTCTTGTCGAAAGCTGCATAAAAAAAGAGAAAGGTAACTTCAGTTATTTCAACAGAAGAATTAAATTTCACTGTAAATTTCTGCTTCATGTGATACCATTTTGAATGATTCTATTTGTGTATATGATATTCAGAAAATTGGAACTGCCGACAAGGAACATCTAATTTTGAATCCTATTAGTCCTAACTGTAAAGAATAAAGCTTATATATAATAATCAGTCACATTAGATCTAGTGATATGAAATAAATTATGATATAACTGTATGTCTTTTCTGGTGTGATTGAGGAAAGATCAATATCCAGCTCTCCGGGTGAGTCAGGCCACACAATCTTTTGACAACCATTCTAGTCATAATCTTAAGGTGCTGCAGTTCACAATCACTGCTCTGCTTTTGAAGAACAGAGAGGATGGGTAGGTCTATCACTGAAATATTATGCAGCGAGTGGGAAGGGTGTGGGTGGGGGGAATTGGGAGGGAAGAGGAGAAATAAAAAAAATTAAAATAAAAACATGCTATCGTTTCTTTTGGAAACAATTCTACAAGCATATAAGGTACTTTTGTGGCTAACTGCAGTCAATTAGTAACATTCAGAGATGAAATGATGTCTATCAATTACATTATATTTATTCCTGACATCACAGATTACATTTATTTACACTCTGAAAGGAAATGCTTTATATCAAACCAAATAAATGTAGCAAATTACAGAAAAAAACTCTGCAACCATAAACTGTTAAAAGTCATTCAAAAGAAAGTACTGTTCCATAATATCAAACTTCTCTTCTGAAACTTTATGCTACAGGTCCATCAATACTTCACTACAATATGGAAACAGCCACCCAGACTCTAAATTTGAATGCACAAGACAAACTTCCTTCAGCACAACATGAGATGTCTCAAACACCTTGCTCGCATGGAAAGTTGCTTTTCCAGTAAATTTTGTGGAGAGATTTGTAGCCCTTCAGAATATTTTACACAGCCCACTTGTCATTATAGGTACACTCAAGTCTCTTTGCCGTATCAGCGTTAAAAGAATTCATTATCATCCCATGGTTGATTCAAGAACCTAGAGCTGTGAACACAGCCTTAATAGGCTGGTCTGTGACCATATGAGATGAGAGCATAATTTGAAGGTCAACTCAGTGCATTTCAATGTTTCCTTTACCTTTGCTTAAAGTATTCATCCCTTCATGTTTCTCAAAAGTTTATTAATCTAATCACTAAAAATTCATTCTCCTACAACAATGAAATAATTTTCATTTTTAACTCTGAATACAGGCTTAGTTTTATCCACAGACTATGATTTCCCAACATTTAGCGCAACGAATACACTGACAGGCAAAAAGGGTGAAGCACCTAGAAGCCATGTGAGATATCAATATAAACTGGTGCACCTCTGGCAGGTGTGTAAGCGATTAGATTTTGAATACACTGTGACATTTAGAATGACCATCAGAATGCCATATTGTTGCTCATGTTTACTTTTGCTGCCAGGCCAGGTAGGGTATATAAGGGACATGAAGAGCGTCAGATGTTGAATGATCACTGTGTAGGATGTGGAGAAGCTGTAGGCTTGTATGAGACAGTGTTATCAGCACCTGAATTAGTTTGAAAGAGAATTTACTGTGGATCCCGATTTCGCCGGTTGGTCAAATTGTTCTTCATAATGACGTGGGGCATCTGGATGTGGCAGTGACCCAAAGTTGGAATGTAGGGTTACATGAAGTCAAGCACACTTGTCACCAAGGTTCCAGTTAACCTCATCTGACCACAACAAGGGAGGATCGCCATATCATGCACCAAACATATTGTAACCCTTGATGTTGGTGCCTATCATATAAGAACAAGTAATAAGCTCCCTGCAACTGTCTGCGGCATCCTGCACCACTGCTTCGAGACTTAGAACAGCCAGATTAGTGAATTACCATCCCGTGTGTAGGTATCATAAACATCAAAATACAAACAGCTGCATATAGAGTGATGTTGCGACTGGAAGCATGGTCTGCATATGAATGATGTCACACTGTATTCAGGAATGATTCACGTCTCTGCACCCCCATGTGATTTATCATTGGTGACCTCGGGATAGGTACCAACCTCCAATATTTTCAAGTGACTTCACAGCTGGTAGTGACTGATGGAACTCTGACGGCCCAACAGAATGCCGTGGACATCTTGCGTCCTCATGTGTTACTTCTCATGCAACAGTTTTGTGGCACCAATTTTCAACGAGACAATGCATTTGTGTCTTTGAACCATCTGCGTGATGTTGAGGTACTCCCATGACCAGCTAGATCCCCATATCTGTCCCTGATAGAACATGTGTGGAACTAGCTTGAATGACAACTCCTTCTTGTGCCAGTACTGAAGATATCAAGGACCAGTTACAACAGTTGCGGAGCACTTGCCTCAGAAGAGCACACAATGGCTTTATGACACCCTTCCAAACCAATGCATGCATTCAGACCACAGGGATTTCAAAGTCATATTGATAAATGGACTCATACTGCCAAGTTCTTTCGAAATTTGACTCTTTTTTATAAACACTTAAATAACATAACAAACCATTTCAACCAGTGAAGTTTAATTTCATTTCCTCTGCTCCTTCTATGAGCTTAACTTTTTTTTTTTTTTTTTTTGCCATGCTGTGTAGTACCTTAATGATGAGATTCAAAGAGGTCTTCAGTGTTGTGGATCAGTTAAACTGCACTGCCTATTAGACTGGATCAGTTAAACTGCACTGCCTATTAGACAACAGGACACATGCTGAATCTAAGTGACTGAAATGCTAATCATTTCTGCAGAACGTACTAATGTATGTGTCCTGTCTCTAGTCGTTCAAGGTGTTCAGTTTTTTTTCTGAATATGTGGAGGGTGTTGTGTTGATAGCATTATCCGTTGCAAAGGAATGGGTCTCGGTTTGGTTGAAAGGTACTAGATGTCATAATCTGCAAAACTAAAGTGCCCTATCTCATGTTTTTCACATTTATACTTGTGTATTATGAAGATATCTCGTTTAACTGATGTGCCATATGAAAGTTCTCTCAAAAACACACCATTTTTTGTACATCATGTTGTGCAAAAGTGAGGGAAAATATTTCATCAACATCTCAAATTGTTACTAAAATGTGGTCGATTTTACATGCAATCTAGAGTCATAGTTTTTCATGCAGATAATCAACTGTTGGCGTATTTAATAATTATATGCAATTCTCAGAGTCCAATTTCTGCATTAATTAACTATCAGTTATTAATTTCACGAATCTGCTGTCCTCAGCTTTACATTATTAAATGGGAATGGCAAAAAATGCCAAATTTTGCACCATTTTGTACAAACTGCCAATTTTACATTATGTTGCTAAAAATCACAAGTTTTGCATTATTTTTTTGCTTTATTATTTACTTGAACTTTTCCTGTCCCTAACATCATTGATGTTAGTGTTCATTTTTGTCAGCAAGACTTAAGGTTTCAAAGATTTGATAAAGGAGTTGAAAAGGTGATTTCTGTAATTTAAAACATCTGACAGTGTCACCTCTGCTTCAACTGTTATTGTTCTGCAATTGATTAGCTACATCATTACAGAAATTACACAAGCAGAACATATATAAACAAATGCTTCAGCTACAATAAAACTGACACACAACTATTCATATTCAAATTAATTATATTACTTGAGCTGGTTTTTGTATGATTGCTTTATATCTTAAAGGTGAAATGAGAAAAAATATTGACTGTATTTGAGGACTTAAGCTCTCATTATACTGAGTGCAAGGGACATAAAACAATACAGAATATCAATAATTATAGAATTACACAAACACACTGTGTGAAAGGTCTGCTTTATTACCTGCAAATAAAGATGTTTCAATCTCTCCACATGGCAGCTAGAGTACATTTCAGCTTCCAAGAAATATTTTATTTCTTCTTCCAATGTATATTGTTTTCCTCCATAGACTGTCCGCTGATATACTTTCTGAATCTCATTAAATTTAGGTTGAGCTGGAAAGGGACCTAAAAGTCTGATTCCTGATGAGAGACACTCAGCATTTTTCACTATTATAAATTCAAGTAATCTGCAAGCTTCTGCAGCTACATATCCACCAGATTTGACAACTGGTACCAGAACACTAGTGCACATTCCAAGAAACTTTTCTACAATCAGTGCTTTAACTGGAAGACATTTATCAAGAAAGTGCAAAAGGCAATTACATGCCGCAATTGACAAAACTCCTTGGTTTTGTTGGTATGCTTGTCTCACGATGTTAATAAGTTGGTGGATAACTTCTCGTATAACAAAAGTTGACAATGCATTCAGAGAACTTTCTGTAAGATTACATCCCAGCAAGTCAGCAAATGCAGCATATCGATGAAGTGATATTATCATCTCTTCACAAGTCAGCTGTTGATGAATATCGACTGCCAGCTGAAGTAATATCTTCTGTATTACTCTAGGTTTGTTTTTTGACAAGAACAGTATCAATTTCACTTCTGGTGCCTGTGAGTTCTTCTGTAAAATAACAGACAAGAGACATAGAACAAGAAAGTATAAATTCAAAATACAGTTTTACATAACACAATCATGTAACAGGAACAAGGAGAAATGTAAGACTTACAACTTAACAATTACTCATCAGTCAAGACCAATGAAAAATAGACTAACTTCAACTACAAGAGACAATCACAAATATCCTTTCGTATGGAGCTGGACCAAAAAGAGGAACTATATAAAAGGTGTAACAGTCAGCAGACCTCACTCACAAATACTCTGTACCTACCAAAACATTTCTCTTTGTTTTGTCCAATGCAGAAAAAAAAACCTCCACCAACAATACGATGATGTGGTTAATATGATGATTTTATTCCTATATTCGTATTGTCCTTAATTTTGAAAAATGAATTATAGATCTACAGAGTGCTTATAATTAAACTTTCGGTGCTTGAGCCCCTGCTTCAGCCCTATAGTTTTGTAAAGCTCCAAGAGGTGGCAGCACTACGTGTAACCTTCAAAATATCACCTGTAATGGAGGTGCATTTCATTTCAAGCAGAGAGATGCCATCCAGTTTCTTTTGGCGGAAAACCAAAGCATCGCAGATATTCATAGGCATTTGCAGACTGTTTGCAGAGCTATGGCAGTGAACAAAATCATGGTGAGTCATAGGGCAAGACACCTCTCATCATAACAATGTTGCACAAACATGTCCGATTTCCCCCATTTGGTCGGCTGCACTCAGCTGTCACTTCTGCAATGTTGGAACAAGTATTACACTCTCATTCGAGATGATGCACAGATCACAATCAAACTCCTCACTGCACAACTGTGTTGGCAGTGCTGACAAACTTGTTGACTAGCTGTGGTTCTCAAAGGTGTGTGCCTGCTGGGTTTCTTGTCGGTAAACAGAAGAACATAAAGAGCAACAGAGGACCATCTGTGCAGAGTTTCTTGTGTGTTATGAGGGTGACCATGACAATTTTTTGTCATAAATCATCACATGGGTTCATCACTTCGAACTGAAAACAAAATGGCAATCCATGGATGGTGCCACTTGTCCTCTGTAGAAAAAGTTTAAAGTGCACCCTCAGCTGGTAATGTCACTGTGATGGTCTTCTGAGACTTTGAAGAGATTATTCTGCTTGATGTCATACGTCATGGTGCAACAATCAACGCTGAAGTGTATTGTGCCACCCACAGGAAACTGGAGAATTTGACTTCAGCATGTTCAACACAAAAATGCAAACACATTTCTCCTTCTCCATGATAACACATGACCTCACACAAGTCTCCATACCTGAGAGCAGCTCACAAAACTTCATTCGACTGTTCTTCCCCATCCACCCTACAGCCTAGATTTTTCACCTACTGACTCCCATCTGTTTGGCCCAATGAAGCATGCACTCTGCAGGAAGCAGTACATGGATGATGGGGACGCTGCTGATGCAGCAAGACATTGGCTCTGACTTTGACCAGTAGAGTCCTCCAAGTAAGATGGTGTAAGATCATGGCATTGAACGAAGATTATGTGGAATAATAGAGTTTTGTAGCCTAAAGAGTGGGAAATAACAACGAGTATTGTGATCCCGAATAAAACCAGCCTGCTTTTTGTGAGCAACAATGTATTAAAGGGATACAGATTGTCCTTTTTCTGCAATGGGGACGAAAAACATGACTCCAAATTCTGAATTCACTTGTGACGTGGGAATTCTACATCTACAGCTACGTCCATATTCTGCAAGCCATCTGATGGTGTGTGGCGGAGGGTACCTTGAGTACCTCTATCGGTTATCCCTTCTATTCCAATCTCGTATTGTTCATGGAAAGAAAGATTGTCAGTATGTCTCTGTGTGGGCTCTAATCTCTCCGATTTTATCCTCATGGTCTCTTTGCGAGATATACATAGGAGGGAGCAATATACTGCTTGACTCCTCAGTGAAGGTATGTTCTCGAAACTTCAACAAAAGTTCGTTCCGAGCTACTGAGCACCTCTATTGTAGAGTCTTCCACTGGAGTTTATCTATCATCTCCATAACGCTTTTGCAATTACTAAATGATCCTGTAACGAAGTGCGCTGTTCTCTGTTGGATCTTCTCTATCTCTTCTATCAACCCTACCTGGTACGGATCCCACACCCGTGAGCAGTATTCAAGCAGTGGGCAAACAAGTGTACTGTAACCTACTTCCTTTGTTTCTGGACTGCATTTCCTTAGGATTCTTCCAATGAATCTCAGTCTGGCATCTGCTTTACCAAATTGCTTCTGAGGGAGGGCAACGGCCAGGTGCATCATAAATTGTTGAAAAAATTACTGTTGTCAAGAATGTTGGACAACAATGTGCGATCTTCAGGCAGTGCACTAGCTTTGCCACAGGAGCTGTACATTTCATTTCATGGACCACAGTTTGAAAAGTGCTGCAAACAATTGTCAAATGGTGTTTCTAGTGAGATTCCTGTCTGTTAAGAATGCAGATGGTCATCACATTCAGTAATATTTGTAACCTGGAATGTAAACAAGGTATGCAATTAACAAATGTTACCCTGTTTGGTGAAAATTAAAATAAGTTTCTTTCAATGATTTGTTTGTTATTTCCATTCCACTTGTCCTTACAAATGCTTCCACAACGTTTGATTGTCCAACAATCTTCTGTTTCCCAAGGGGGGCCTCTCAAATACTGAGAGTTTTATTGTAACCACCCTGTTGATCTCTAATTGTAAGTCAAGCTATTGTATTATGTGAGTGTAATTTGCACAGTATCCCCCCCCCCCCCCTTGTCAACCGTTTTAACTGTACTAGACATATACATCTATGTGTACATCCAAACCAATGTGAAATGTGTTGCTGACAGTACATCCCACTGTACCATTTATTAGGACTTTTTTCCATTCTATTCACTTAAGAATCATCCGAAAAATAATTGCTTGAATACCTCTGTGCATGCTGTAATTGTGAGAGGCGCTCAAAAGAAGAGGTACGAAATAACACTGTGGGTAGAACTGAAGTCTTTATTCAAGAGTAATCACCAGAGCTCTGACCACAAACATCCCACTGTTTCATGATGAGCTTTGTCATTACACTTTATGTGATATTGCAGATGTGTGGATGTACATTACTGTGGAGCAGAATCCCCTCCATCAGAAGCCCAGGTCGTTTGTCCTTGATGGATTTGCATAGGCTACAAAGTGTCTCACAGTCCACATCGCTGTTAAGGGATTCTTTTTTTTTGCTAGAAGAATTTAATGAGTACATGAGTATCAGAGCTCAGATGTAAAAAAACACAGGGAGGTGACAGCACTAGATTTGTGTGTCTAGATGTCTCACTATGTTATTCTAAAGAGCCATAAGCAAATTTCAACTGGTTTGCTTGTTGTAATGTTTTGTAGCTTTCCAGTTGAACGCTCCTAATACTCTAATCTCGTCTTAGCAATCTGTATGGGAATGACATGTATGGGGTTGTAATGCACAGGGTGGTCAGAAACAGTATGAAAATCTTGCAATGTTGGTTGTGCTGAGAAATAATTGTTAAGGAAAAAATTTAATATGTTGTGCAGTTTCCAAGTTAATTGGTACTGAAATTTGCCAACCAGGCCACTGTGCACAGAACTTCAAGTGGCCTGCCAGATACAATTAGTGTCAGTTGTTCTCATAGCATAGATGATAGCCCTCAAGACTGCTCTGTCTTTGGCTTGGGTTCGATTCTTACTACTGTCCCATGTCCAATTTTTGTATCGATTTCTTGTATGGTTTCAGGAAACCAAATCAAGAACATGTTTGGTGAAACAGTCTCTGGCAGGCCACTTGAATTTGCACATGCAGTGGCCTAATTGGCTAACTTCAATACTAATGAAGTCAGAAATAGTGCAACATATTGAAGTTTTTCCTTAACAATTACTTCTATGCACAACCTACTCTACTATACCCTTACAAGCTTTCCAGACTGTTTCTGACTCCTATATTCCAAGATTTATCACTTAAAGTCGGTTCTAGAAGCTTCCCAAGTAGTTTTTCAAGGGACTGTTAGCACATATCTTCACACATTTGCCAGTTAGGTCCTTTCGGGGTTTTCATGATACTTTTCCATGGGTCAAACAAACCTATGGTAATTCATGCCGCCTTTTTTCATAACCATTCAACATACCCTGTTAGTCCAATTTAGTACACGTCCCATGCACTTGAGCAATATTGTAGGATGGGTCACATGAGTGTTTTATGGCTATGGCCACCTGCATGGCACCATCCTGTGCCAGCCTTTTCCTGGGCAATCTATAGTAATCTTTTCTACAAATCCAGAATCCTAAACCCCTCACCTGGTTCAGATTCATTGGCAACATCTCTGCAACCCGGATACAGGGTGAGGACACCCTATCCACATTCCTCCAGAACCTCAACAACTTATCCCCCATTTGCTTCACCTGGTCCTACTTAATCCAAGAAGCCACTTTCCTAGATGTTGACCTCCACCTCAAAGATGGCTACATCAGTACCTCCGTCCATATCAAACCTACTAACCACCAGCAACACCTCTACTTCAACAGCTGCCACCTGTTCCATACCAAGAAGTCCCTTCCTTACAGCCTAGTCAACTGCGGTCGTCGGATCTGCAGTGACAGGCGGTCCCTCTCAAAATATACCGAGGGTCCTACTGAAGCCTTCAGGACCGTAATTATCCTCAGAACCTTGTACAAAAACAAATCTCCCATGCCTTATCTTTCCAGTCTCCCACCACCTGTCAAAGTTCCACCATCCAGCCACAGAGAAGCATTTCCCTTGTGACTCAGAACCACTCAGGACTGGAGCAACTGAGTTACATTCTCTCGTTGTGCCCTGAACTGAGAAATGTCTTGCCCACTATCCTTTCCACCCCTCCCACATTGGTATGGCCCTGTTCACCGAACCTACACAATCATCCATCCTTACAAAACCCCTGCTCCCAACCCCTTACCTTATGGCTCATACTCCTACAATAGACCTAGATGCAAGACCTGTCCCATAAATACTCCCACCACCACCTACTCCAGTCCGGTCACTAACATCACCTATCCCATCAAAGGCGGGCTACCTTCAAAACCAGTCATGCTATCTACAAGCTAAGCTGCAACCACTGTGCAGCATTCTATGTGGGTATGACAACCAACCCGGTGTTTGTACACATGAATGGCCACCGACAAAGAGTGGCCAAGAAACAAGTGGACCATCTTGTTGCTGAACACGCTGCCAAAGATGACATCTTTTATTTCAATGACTGCTTCACAGCCTGTGCTACATGGATCCTTCCCACCAACACCAGCTTTTTCTGAATTGAGCAGTTGGTAACTTTCCCTGCAATACATCCTACGTTCCGATAACCCTCTTGGCCTCAACCTTTGTTAGTCACTGTCCGCACCCATCCAGCCCCTTTCCTGTTTCCATTCCAGCACTACACAGCCATCATTCCACCATCACACCCAGTCTTTTTAATTCTCTCCTTTTCTGTTACTTCCCCCCCCCCCCTCCCAACTCTGCCCTGCCCTACGCCTAACCTGCACCACTTCACTGTCCACCATGCCCACCAGGCTATCCTTCCCCCTCCCCAAACGAGCCTCTTCCTTACTCCCACCCAGTCGTCACTCCCATCATGCACTGCTGCTGCTGCTGCTGCTGCTGCTGCTGCTGCTTGCAGTGTGGTTTCAGTTGCTTGAGACTTCAGCCTTTATATATATATATATATTTTTTTTTTTAAAAAAGAAAGATGATGAGACTTACCAAACAAAAGTGCTGGCAGGTCGATAGACACACAAACAAACACAAACATACACACAAAATTCTAGCTTTCGCAACCAACGGTTGCCTCGTCAGGAAAGAGGGAAGGAGAAGGAAAGACAAAAGGATATGGGTTTTAAGGGAGAGGGTAAGGAGTCATTCCAATCCCGGGAGCGGAAAGACTTACCTTAGGGGGAAAAAGGACAGGTATACACTCGCACACACACACATATCCATCCGCATATACACAGACACAAGCAGACATTTGTAAAGGCAAAGAGTTTGGGCAGAGATGTCAGTCGGGACCTACCCTACTATATAAGAGATAACAACCATTTCCTCCACCAACTCTCCACAATTGATGTTCTTTTACCAGATGACGCCCTGCTTGTCACTATTGATACCACTTCCCTTTCACTGAGATCCCTAATGCCCATGGGCTTACCGCTATTGAGCACTACCTTTCCTAATGCCTGACAGATCCCAAACTTACAACCGCCTTCCTAATCACCATGACGAATTAATCCTTGCCACAATTACTTCTCCAATAAACTAAACCGGGGCACAGCTATCTCACAATTCTATGCCAACCTATTCATGGCCCATCTACAGAACTCGTCCCAAACTCTGTCACCTGGTTCAGATTCACTGATGACATCTTCATGATCTGGATCAAAAGTGAGGACACCCTATCCACATCCCTACACAACCTTCTTCGCCATTCACTTCACCATGTCCTACCAAACCAACCAGCCACATTCCTCGATGTTGACCTACACCTCAAAGATAGCTACATCAGCACCCTAGTCCATATCAAGCCTACCAACCAAAAGCAATACCTCCACTTTGACAGCTGTCGCCCATTCCATGACAGGAAGTCCCTTCCATACAACCTAGCCACTCGTGACCATCGCATCTGTAGTAACGAGTGGTGCCTCTTGAAATACACCGGGGGTCTCAATGAGGTCTTCACAGACCTTAATTACCCTCACAGCCTTGTACAAGAACAGATCTCCATGCCTTATCTCTCCGGTCACCCACTACCTCCCAAAGTGTCACTGTCCGGACGCATAGAAACATTCCAAGACTCAATATCACCCAGGACTGAAGCAACTGAATTACATCCTCCATCAGGGTTTCGATGACCTCTAGTTCTGCCCTAAAACGAGGAATGTTCTACTCAATATCCTTCCCAACCTTCCACAGTGGTATTTCACCGCTCACCAAACCTACACAGTATCCTCATCCATCCCTACACAACTCCCGCTCCCAACCCCTCACCTCATGGCAAATATCACTGTAACACACCTAGACGCACAAGGCTTGTCCCATACATCCTCCCACCACCACTACTCCAGTCTGGTCACAAGCACCACCTATCCCATCAAAGGCAGGGCTACCTGTGAAACCAGTCATGTGATCTACAAGCTAAGTTGCAACCACTGTGCTGCATTCTATGTGGCCATGACAACCAACAAGCCGTCTGTCCACACGAATGGCCACTAACAAACTGTGGCCAAAAAGCAACCGGACCAGCCAAGCACGTTGCCCAACACAACATTCTTCATTTCAATGACTGCTTCTCAGCCAGTGCCATCTGGATCCTTCTCACCAGCATCAGCTTTTCTGAACTGCACAGGTGGGAACTCCCTCTGCAATATATACTATGTTCCCATAACACACCTGGCATCAACCTTCGTTAGTCTTTGACCCTACCCACAGCCCCTTCCTTGTTCCCATTCCAACACTAAACAGTCTTCTATTCTACCAATGCACCCGCCATCTTTTTACCTTTCTCCTTTTCCATTAATCCTCTCCTGCTCCGCGTCTATCCTCCTGGCTGCACCCAGCTCCCCTACCCCTTCTCATCTCATCCCTGTATGTTCTCATAAGCAGCATGTTACTGTCCCCCACCTCGACCTTGTTACTTCCCACCTTCTCCCTATCCCCACCACCCGGTTGTATCTCCCAGCACGCACTGTTGCTTGTAGTGTGGCATTGGCAGCCAGAGACTGTGGTCGTGTGTGTGTGTGTGTGTGTGTGTGTGTGTGTGTGTGTGTGTGTGTGTGTGTGTGTGTGTGTGCGCGCGTGTGTGCGTGCATGCATGCGTTCCATCTCCGATGAAGGACCTGTTGGCTGAAAGCTCATTTTCTGACAGTCTTTTTGCTGTGCCTATCTGCAACTCAGCATCTCCGCTATGTGGCAAGTAGCAACTATCCTTTTCATAAAATTTTTACACTCCATCCTGAAATTTCCATTGTTGGATTTTGTGAAATAACTAGGTGTTTCATTCATTCAGCAATTCACATGCTACAACATGAATTAAAAGCAAGCAAGATGCAAATTCAGCCAGAAAATGGCAATTTAGACATGTACACATAGTAAGATGACAGCATGATGCATATTTACAGATTACCTATGTTCCTATGCTTGCTTTGTAAAAATCATAATTCAACAGTAATATGAGATTTTGATAGCGTCCAGGTAGAGCGCATACAAGCAGTTTAGGATGAAATTCCATAGTAACCTGTGTGTGTATGCGTGACATAATTTTGACAGATTTTTAGATTTACCATTTTTGTGATCGGAAGAGAAACCAGCAGATGGAGAATCGACTGTAAGCTTTCAAAATCACTTGTGGAAGATGAAAAAACTGTCTTTGCAGACTGAATATAGTGACTGTTGAAATTTAAATAAATGTTTTTCGCCTGAATTTTAAACTGGTTAGCTGAAGGATGAGGGCACATTACATGTCTTGTGGTTTAAATGTTTTTGTGCCGGACCACCACATATAAGTGCTGGTGACAGCATATAGTCGGGCTCAGGGCTTTATAATCTTTCAGTGTGACACGGGCAGTACCACTTGGTTTTTGAGCAAATGTTGTTTTGTAATCCACAGAAATTTTCATGTACTTTTTTATACTTAACATTCAGGGCATTGTTCTGGACTCCTATTGTACTCTGAAGATTTGATTTGTATTTACTCACACTTGCAGTTGGGGAACAAACATGAACTTCAGTTTTTTTACTGATACTTAAATATCTCACTTGCCAGGCTTACTTTGTCATTAAAGTCAACTTGGTTTCTTTGAAGCAAGTATACTTCATAATCCAACCAAACTACTACATTAGGATTTGCAGTTGGAAGCAATTAATAACAATTTAATCGGCCAGCATATTTTGTAACTGCACGGATAATGAGTAAATTACATTAACCAGTCAAGATAATCACAGTCTAATGCCTGCGTTTACAAGGTTCCGGCTATTATTTTATGACAGGTCTCATGAATATTAATTTACATAATTCAAAGATCTACTGGCAAGAAGAGGGGTACATGTAAGGGAGTGAAATCAAATCCTATGATATCAGTGATGAGTCCCTAATATCCAGTTAGGGGTCACACACAGGCTGGCAACATACAGGGTGAGAATATATACAATGGTGAGATGCTGCTAGAGAAGGAGACAGCTCTTTTGTGTATTGTAGAGATTCGTACAAGCAGCCCATCAGGTATAGTTTGCCTTTCTCTGTGGAGCAACTTTCATTTATCTTCCTTTCTGCAACCATTTATCTCAGTATTCGTAATTTTGGACAGTCTACAATAACTGAAAGGACGAACTGTAGTATAAAGATCTTCAGTGAAACAATTCCAGAAGATAAACTTATTATTTCAGCCTGTTAGAAGACTGTTTTGTTCATGTCTATGTAATATCATAACTTGAATATAATAGAGGGAAACATTCCACGTGGGAAAAATATATCTAGATATAATATCATAACTTATTAGATTTTTCAGGAAATTGGTAGACAGAATTCAACTTTTGGTTCCACTGAATAGTTCTCACTTGCATTTTGTTTGTCGAGTAGCCTTTGGTAGCTATTAAATCTGCGTTTAAGCCATCTCTGCTTTTACAGAAACATTCAAATATGACAAACATATCATAAGAGAGCTTTCTCCATCACCCACAATCCTGCTTGGAATATACATGTCTAAATCTTACTGAATAATATTCTTGAAATTTATCAATTAATAATTCAGCCCTAGCAATGTAGCTCTGATGATATTCACTAATCAGATAAGACACAATCTGCTTCTCGTCACACTTGTTACATAGAAATTTTTTTTCCCCAATTTTTTAAGAGTCCTCCTATCATCAATAGCCTTGATACTGTAGAAGCTCTATAATCTTTGATTCCATCCTCCAAATTAGCAAGCCCAAATTTTTGATCCAGTTATTCACTAGGAGATTTAAGAACATATCCTAACAAGTTAGTACTCTTAACAGCTCTGGATGCTTTTCTCAACAGAAATTTTCTGCACTGTAACACAAATCATTGCACCAGGCGCATGTGATAATCATGCGAGCCTTTCTACGACTGGTAGGTTAAAATCTCACCCAATACTGTAGTGTGATCTGGAAACTTATGCTGGACACTTTCTAATTTTTCCTAAAACTACCACTGTGGCCCGTGATCTCTGAAATCATCTAACAAGCAAGGATGACCCACCTTTTATGCACCTCTTCATCTTAATTATTTCACATTCATAATCTGTAATAACATCTCATTAAATAGTACTGAAATACATCAAAATTGATGAAAAAGGAAGGATGGAAGATCAGGATTTAAAATTTCATAGACAAAGTCACTATAAATGGAGCATGTACTCGGATTGGGGCATGAAATCAATTGTGGCCTTTCAAGAACATTTTTCGCCTTAACGAATTTAGGTAAATCAGGCAAAACCTAAATCTGTATGGCCACAAAAAGTTTTGAACAGCCGTCCCCCAATTATAAGTACAGTGTCTTATCGCACTTAAGTACAAAGCACACAAATGCTTGAAAAACAGTAAGATCAAAGTAAATTTATTCATTTTTATTGGTAAGACAGGTACCTGTAAAAGAAGCACAAAAACCCTGATAAGATAACCATCTGTATTGGCTGCTTCCAGGTATAGCTCAACAAATCTACATAGCTATGACACATATATTGTTGTTTTATATAGGTTTTCTCATGGCACACTATACAAACACGTTTGGATTTGCGCAGTGGCATATGATTCTAGAATGGAATGACAGTAATTGTGATGTTACCACATCTAAGTGGCTTAGACGCAGCTTATTTGCTACAGGTACTGCTTGCAAATGCTAACAAAGACAGTGAATCTGGTTGGTTGTAATAAATGAAAAGCACCAGTTTGCTTTTGTTCTACAATATTACTTTTATTGTGTTAGCCGGTTTTTGTCTTACAAGGGCATCTTCAGACATTTACTGAGTATTGTCACCAAAGAAGTTACAATGTTTGCAAACAACATAGGAAGAGAAGTAAAAAATCTAGCCTGAAGCAGAAACATACAGTAAGTAACACCTTAGACAGTGAGGTGGTAATGCAATGAAAAGTTAAAAAATTGAACAGTAAATAAATAACAATGGAGTAGACAGGAAAAACTTTAACACAAAATAGGAACAGCATGCCTAAATAGCAGTTTCTATTAATAAACAAAACTAATAAAATAAAATAAAATTAGTACTTGACAGTGCTACATCAGAAGGCATAAAACATGGAGAGTGATACACAAACCAATTAAACGAAGAAACAATTATCAATGTAACTACAGAATACATAAGGAATTTAAGGAATATCAATAAGATAAACTGAAATAAATAAATGCATGAAAATGAAGGTGTCTGACGGAATAGATAATAAATGCAATCTTTGAGAGTGTGGTGGTATTGCATTTTAACTTTATATGGAATACATAGACAACTTCGATAAAACAAAAGAACTTAATGAATAAAGGAAAATGGGAATACATAGGAACAGAAAGTGTGGGAAGTAATGAACAACACACGTGATTATATAAAGTTTAGGAAAGGGGAAGTGTTGAGCTGTGTCTGGTCATTTAGGATTAGATCTGGACTGTGAGCAAGAGGTTTGTTAATTTCCAGGGCTTCCAGCAGGTTGGGTTTATGGCCTTTGTTTGCTAAGTGAAGTACATGGGACACTGGATGGTAGTTGTGACCCTCACTCAGTATATGCTCAGCAAATGCGGAGTCAGAATTGTGCAACCTCCAGCTGTGTTCATGTTTAGCCAGCCTAATTGCTATGTCCCTGCATGACTGACCGATGTAAAATTTGTCACAATCAGAACGGATGATTTTGTATACCTCACTGTTGGCTAATAACTGGATCTTATCTTTGCTATTAAAAACACACTGGGCTGTTGTATTCTTAACATAGTAGGAAAGTCTATAATTGCAGGATTTCTGAGCTTTGGCTACAACCTGTGATACCTCACATAGAAATAATAGTGTACACCATTTCTTGCAGACAGTGGATGGGGAGCAGGTGGGGCACAGATGGGGGGTATACTTTTCCGTTTTTGTTTCCTGTGCAAGATGTGGTCAGTAAGAACTAGACTGTAGCCATTGGCTGTGGCAATAAATGTCATTGTATCTAACTCTGCTTTAAAATCATCTCTGGACATGGGGATAGATATGAGACAGTGTACCATTGAGTGGAAAGCTGCATGTTTGTGAGCTATGGGGTGTTGTGAGCAAGAAGCTATTACTGTGTCAGTAGTTGTAGTTTTTCTATAAATTTTGAAATAATGTGTATTGTAAACTGAATATTTTTATGTTGACTGTTTAGGTTTTTCAAAAATGTGTTGAGTTGTCTTGTAGCACCAGTCCACATACACAGGGCATCATCTACATATCTAAACCAATATTTGATATTTTCACTCAAAGGTTCTGTTTTTAGAAAATTTTGTTCAAAATGGTACACAAATATTTCAGTCAACAGTGGACTAAAAGGGGAACCCATAGCTAAGCCATCTAACTGTTTATAAAGAGGCACTTGGAACTGGAAATAGTTCTGTGCAAAGCATGTCTGAGTGGCCAGTCTCAAGTCATTCAATTCCACAGGATTGGCATTAGAATTGTGCATCAGCTCTGTCAGAATATCAATGCATTCTACCACTGGTGTATTGGAAAGCAAACTGCAGACATCAAAGGATACTAATTTATCACTGTGTGAGACAGAAATACCTTTTAACTTATTTACTAAGTCCACAGAGTTTGAAATACCATGCTTTCATTTGAATTTAGTCTTGCTCTTAATTAGACATTCCGTTTACTAGCTAGTTTGTAAGATGGAGCAGTGAATGATGATACAACTGGACGAATAGGAACATCTTGTTTAGGCAGTTTAGGGAGGCAATAGTTTCTAGGAGGCACTGGGTTCACATTAGTTAAAAGTTTTGCTTCAAACTCAGAGACTATGCTTTTGCATGAATTGATTGTGTATTTAACACCCTCTTTGAATAATTTATTAGGGTCATTAGACTTGGCAGCCTGTGGTATTCAGGAAATTATCAACTTTATCCACATAGTCACATTTGTTCAAAAGTATCAGATTTTGTGGCAATGATATCTTGGTGTTGTAATTTCTGTTTTAAGGACTTGAAGGTGTGAAAGTCAATAGACTGTGGCATGTTACACACAAATTTGGTTTCATTCTTTAGTGCATTGGCAACTAAATATTTTGCAGTGGTGTCTTTCTTTAGAGCATATTCAATATCTACTTTCATAACATCCAGTTGTTTTTCTCATGGAGGGTGGGGAGGAGCATATTTAAAACCTTTCTCAAGCACTTTTTGTTCATTTGGAGACAGAACCAAGTTCGATAGGTTAATTACGCATTGGGAAAACTTTTGTTTACAGTTTGAGGTTAGACGTGCACTCACTTTCCTAATCATGGATAATTTCCTGTTCTGCCACAAAAATATGTCATGAATAAGTCCACTTACACTTTGACGAACTTCTCGATCGAAAATGCCAAACTCACAGGAGTGTAACTTCGATGTGGTTACCGTACGTACCACTTTTAGATGTGTACACACGTTGTCATGAACACAATACCATTTCTTCATTTCTTCCTTTATCCACGTGTATCTTGCAACATCAATGGCTTTATTTGCAGCGGCAGATTTTCCTCTTGACTTTATGGAGACATATTTTGGCGTAATTTTGCATTGCAAACACTGTTTTTTAAACCAAATGTGTTGTGTTGACTTTGTTTTTGTCTCAATAATCTACTATAAAAGACGGATAATTGTGCTGTTGTGGCACATTCTATCACGTTAACAGTATCTTCCGTTGGTTCTTGGTAGAACAACATTATAATAAATGAAAAGCACCAGTTTGTTTTTGTTCTACAATATTACTTTTACAGTGTTAACCGGTTTTCGGCTTACAAGGCCATCTTCAGACATTTACTGAGTATTGTCACTAAGTTTATTGAGTGATATTTCTCTCTGTCCTTCTATAAAAGCCAATCAATGCCCTTAAGTAATACTAGGAGTCCCTTCGATAGATCTCTGTTAGCCACAGTTTCTTCAGGAATTGTCTACAAGCTCATGTCTAGGAGTTAATGTTGCTGCTTCTTTATAATGGAGTCTTAGCTTCAATTCTGAGTCGCATTTGATTTTATCAGCCCAGAGAATGGATGTTGCATATTCCTCGGTATTATCAATACACAATTTACTGAAGCGTTGTCAAATAAAAACTTGCACTAGGAAGCCAAACTCCCCCAGATGAGGCCTCCCAGCCAATAATGCTATTTCATCACTTAATTTGTTTTCTTCTCTTTCTTTTCTCCTAGGAATTATGACCAAAATATTGTATTTTGGCTTCCAGTATTTCGAATTAGAAGAAAAGTGCAGTGCAGTTTATTCTACAGCATGCACCTATGGGCTTCTTTCTCTGTTCCCATGAAGTGCAGGTGTCCTGTTGTTCTCCCCTACCCTTGCAAGTGTTTCATGGCATTCTTCAATAATCTTTTATACTGCAGGATTTACTCCATTAATGTTATGAAGTCAATATGTATACAGACAAAACTGTAATTCTGTTACTATTTTCATATTACAAGATATGCTACTAATTAGAAAGTATCTGAAAAATACTTGAATGGCCCGGAAGTAGAATGGAGTCACTTCTATCTTTTCACACATAATTTCTATACAACAGTCCTTCCAAATTAACTGGCTCCACTCCACACAAGTTATATTCAAGCCACTCCATAAAGATACAAACTAAAAATCTTTCGCAGTACAACAATCACTTAGTAAAAAAAAGTTCTAAGAGTACAGGGGGGAGAGGGAGACAGAGCAAGGGAGGGAGAAAGAGAGAGAGGGAGAGGGAGAGGGAGAGGGAGAGGGAGAGGGAGAGGGAGAGGGAGAGGGAGAGGGAGAGGGAGAGGGAGAGGGAGAGGGAGAGGGAGAGGGAGAGGGAGAGGGAGAGGGAGAGGGAGAGAGAGCAGTATTGTCCATAAATATAAAATTAACAACATACCTGAAGATATTCTAAGGTATCCAACATTTGCTGAGATTTTATGGTGGGAGGAGCTGGTTCTGGTAAGCTGGATGTGTATCCACACAACGCAGTTACAGTGCCAACATCAAATAGTAAGCGAAATATTGTCACAATTACGATATCCATATTTTCTGAGAGAAGACATTTAACTTGGTCCTCTGAAAGTATTTTTTCAAGCTGCTTCAGAAGCTGTTCAGCATTAAATATATTGTAATTATACATCTCTTTGCTGTTTTTCATGGTGAAGATTGGTAGAAGATGTCCAATTATGTAAGGGCTGCATACCTGTAAAATTAAATTTCCATTTTACAACAAATTCATAACAGAAAAGTAGGTGTTGAGATAGGGGTATTTATATTTAACCACAAATGCATCAAATTTGGAAAACAGTCCCTTTCTTCAGAAGCTGGGAGGCAGAGGATACAAGATGTGACAGTTCAGAAATTTATGGCTGTAGAAGTATGAGAGATCACTTTATATATCAGGCATCACTTACAAGGAAATGAACAGACCTATTCTGTCAAAACAGACCATGACTTTTAGGTCAGCCTCAGTTAACAATATATTATTTCTTGGCCTGGAAAATAAAACAAAACTGATCATTGGCTAGCTTTTTTTTAAGATACCTGAAAAAACATTATTTTCTTGTGGCCCTTGCCTATCAATCACTGGTATGAATTTGAAACACACTCATCCCATCTTTGTTCACACTTAAAGAAATACTCTTATATCTTCAACACTGCAGTGCAGCAGATGGGGAGCCATGTAACTGTTTTACTTCATGCTATCAACATTTACATGAGCAAAGAGCTGAAGCCACCAACAGAAAGAGCTGTGAAGATTATATGATATGCAAAAAGATCACGAAACTATAAGATCAGCATTTGAATATAATGTAGACATAGACCCTCTGCAAAGTAAGTGAAACGGTTATGATATTTAAAATGCTAGTATGAAATCTGATTACAAACTATTCACAAAAGTATAGTTAAAAACCACAATTACCTTATCAGACAACAATAAGCAGTAACAGTAACTGTCAAAAGCATTTTAGGTGTATGTGTGTGTGTGTGTGTGTGTGTGTGTGTGTGTGTGTGTGTGTGTTTCAATGTCACTGCACACAGTGTAAAATTAGAATTCAGGATAAAATAGGTGGTGGTCAAAAATAAATGCAATGTTTAATTTATGACTCTGTGTGCTTCTCTTTCAAGTTGAACAAAACTCATTTAAAACATTGAGGACAAATTTTATAAAATAAATGATTCTGTCTGATGTAATTTAAACTTCTGCTACAAACGCAAAAGATAAGACGCCAGGTTTTAGCAAATCTTGTGTATACAATGATGACAAGGAGACCACATGCAAATCGGATTTTTGTAATTTTTTTATATTTATGGTATATGAAGTTCAGAACTCAAATCGCAACATCCCACAGTAGCTCAACGCAATTCTAAAAAATTATTGAGAAACTCAACTTCAAAATTTTCTGAGCGTCTTTAGTGACCTAAAATACGGTCAATCTTCTTCAGCACACAGTGTCAATCTCCAGGAGAATGCTTGCCTGTCACACAGGGGTCATGTGTTCCAATACAACCCAACATAATTTTTTAAACAAAGGTGCATGTTCCGCGAGAATTGCAAAGAAGTATAAAATACATAAAGATAGGGAAAAAATGGTAGCACTCAAAATTGGTAACCTTAGATCACTGGTTTGAATCTCATTTCAGTAAGAGGTGCATGGTGTTAATGGGCCATAGGCAGTTCAGGCATTAGGTAATGAGGTAGCGCAATGAAGATCAGAAAATAGTATTTCCTGGTTTAGTACTTCGCACAATGTAAGGTATGAGCTTCGATGCAATCAAGCAGATGATGAAATGTCTCTCTCTAATGTACTTGTACAATTCTTACCAAGTAGTAGCAGAAATTTGATAGTTAATGAAACTGGATCCCTACTTTAGTCTGGTGTCGTCATAAAAAACTATCATGGGACAAGAAATTGATGAATATGACAGTTTATTAAATGAAGGCTTAACAGACTGAACGGATATAATCTTTAAAATCTATGCTAGGAGAATATAATGTTAAAGATACTAACACTGCTCTTGGATTTAATACAACAGTCCATATTTTCAACAAAATATCCTGGTGGTCCCCAATTCTTTTCTGCAGATAGTGAAGTATTCTGATTTTCATCGTATGTGATGTAATGAATCTTTATATTTTTAAACCACTCACCTCTACTCATAAGATGCTTTCATTCCAAACACTATTTCAGTCACATGGCTTTAATGCCAAAAAGTTTCACAATGTATGAGAATCTTTAGCAAAACACTTAAAAAAAATTGGAACAACAATCTCAATACATTAGCCATTTCACAGTCAATAAATTCTTTCTAAAAAGACAAATGTTTTTCTCAGGACAGCTCTATCCTCCTCTGCTCATGTTTTTATTCACTCTTTCTGATTCTTACTTCTTATATTCACTTGAAAATCACATTCATCTCTATATTATTGTTTTTGTTTATTATGACTATTGGACTTACTTTGATTAGTGTCACGCAAGGTCTAGAAACTTCTTGATGTATAACAGTACAAATTAAAATTCTGAGTTGCAAGAATCTGTCCTCAAATTTTATGGCAACATTATCATGCTATTCACAGTACTAGCATTTCTGCTTACATTGCCAGGCACCAGAACAACAGTACCTCATGCATGTCTTTTTATGTTCTTGAGCAACAGAATTACATCATATCCCTCACAGTGTGTAGCAACTTTTCACTCTGATGACTGGTGACAAAGTACCATGGCTTACATTTCATGATACACTGAAAGCAATGAAAGACAGTCATCCTGATTCATGACTGCTAGCTGCCACACTCAGCTCACAGTCACTAGTTGGAGATGGTTCAAGGTGCTCCTCAGATACGCTCAATAGGACTGATGTCAACTGACCTGGGAAAGAAATAGGCCGAGCATGGAGAAGCATCTTGTATCTGCTGTGTATTGCTCAAACCATTCTACCACTATTTTTCTAAAGAGTGCTGTTAACAAATAAATGGATACACTTGATTCAACAGTGGGTTTCAGCATCATACGCCGGTTATACCTTAGCATATGATACAGACGTATATTACAGTACAAGCACTATTTTACATTACGCTTTTGTGTAAGATACTTTGTGTGTGGACATTTTGTTTTCATTTTGTTACTGTTTTAACATGGAACAATATTTCAGACAGTATTTTGAAACGAAAATTGAAGCTTTACATTGCTTTGTTATGATGCTACAGATCCATAAACCATTCCTCTTATAATCCGACCTGTTTTGCATTCTGACCGTGCTCCTTAGACCATAGGGAATGGATTAGTGAGGTTCTACTGTATATTATATGCAACTGTTAGCAACAACATGAATCAAGGACCTCACCATTGGTGGGGGGCTTGCGTGCCTCAGCGATACAGATAGCTGTACCGTAGGTGCAACCACAACGGAGGGGTATCTGTTGAAAGGCCAGACAAACGTGTGGTTCCTGAAGAGGCACAGCAGCCTTTTCTGTAGTTGCAGGGGCAACAGTCTGGATGATTTACTGATATGGCCTTGCAACACTAACCAAAATGGCCTTGCTGTGCTGGTACTGCGAATGGCTGCAAGCAAGGGGACACAACAGCCATAATTTTTCCCGAGGGCATGCAGCTTTTACTGTCTGGTTAAATGATGATGGCATCCTCTTCGGTAAAATATTCCGGAGGTAAAATAGTACCCTATTCGGATCTCTCGGCGGGGTACTCAGGAGGAGGACGTTATCAGGAGAAAGAAAACGGAGTGTGGAATGTCACATCCCTTAACCGGGCAGGTAGGTCAGAAAATTTAAAAAGGGAAATGGATAGGTTATATAGTGGGAATTAGTGAAGTTTGGTGGCAGGAGGAACAAGCCTTCTGGTCAGGTGAATATAGGTTTATAAATACAAAATCAAATAGGGGTAATGCAGGATAGGTTTAGTAATGAATAGGAAAATAAGAATGCGGATAAGCTGCTACAAACAGCATAGTCAACGCATTATTGTGGCCAATATAGATACGAAGCCTACGCCTACCACAGTAGTACAAGTTTATATGCAAACTAGCTCCACAGACGATGAAGAGATTGATGAAATGTATGATGAGATAAAAGAAATTATTCAGATAGTGAAGGGAGACGAAAATTTAATACTCATGGTTGACTGGAACTCGATAGTAGGAAAAGGAAGAGAAGGAAACGTAGTAGGTGAATATAGAATGGGAGTAAGGAATGAAAGATAGTAAGGAATGAAAGAGGAAGCCGCCTGGTAGAATTTTGCACAGAGCATAACTTAATCATAGCTAACACTTGGTTCAAGAATCATGAAAGAAGGTTGTATACATGGAAGAATCCTGGAGATACTGAAAGGTTTCAGATAGATTATATAATAGTAAGACATAGATTTAGGAACCAGGTTTTAAATTGTAAGACATTTCCAGGGGCAGGTGTGGACTCTGACCACAATCTGTTGGTTATCAACTGTAGATTAAAACTGAAGAAACTGCAAAAAGGTGGGAATTTAAGGAGATGGGACCTGGATAAACTGACTAAACCAGAGGTTGTACAGAGTTTCAGGGAGAGCATAAGGGTACAATTGACAGGAATGGGGGAAAGAAATACAGTAGAAGAAGAATGGGTAGCTCTGAGGGATGAAGTAGTGAAGGCAGCAGAGGATCAAGTCCTCATCTCCTGCTCCAATCTCCTTCCGTTGGACACTGCATGTGTGTCGCCAGCGGTCAGGCGAGTACTGGCTGTGCAGACCTCACTGGAGTTCCATCCTGACTCCTGCCTTGTCCCCGACTGAACTTCATCCCCAACTGACTGACCGCACTGGCGGTCCGTCCCTTACTGCCTTCCAACGGATGACTGTTGGTGGATGAATCACTTATTTGAATGTATATTGTAGAGTGTAAAGTAGTGCCAGATATAAATGCAATCTAGAAAGCAAATGATCGCACTGTCTACATGTTGGGTGCCTCGCTGTTACTGTCTGTTAGCTGGCACCCATTGCTACTACCATTGTACACCACACAGACACATAAATCATAATCACTGGAATCATCACCTTTAGTTCGATGATAACCAATGAAAAACTCGTAACTTTGCCTGTCTGTGAGAAAACTTGTAATTCCGGTAACCCGTAACTCTGTGATGAAACAGATGTTTTGAAAGTGCATGGATTTCTGTAATCTGTAAATAAGTAGGATTGTACTATACTGTTACATATGTACCAACTTTATATATCATTTTATATTATTTTTTAATAAAACATTTTTGTTTCACCTGGAAATTTTAAGAAAAAGGAGTTCAAAGTTTTAATTGCCCAACATTGGTTTGTAAGCGTAATGACATTTCTTCCTTCCTGACACTCTTTCTGTAGTATGTCATCTTCTCAGCCTTCCGTGGCATAGTTTATGCAACACTTTCTGATTCCTTTCACAATAGATTCACATAAGATTCTGTGCTAGACAGCATGGATCTGCTGACACAGCATGGCTATTGAGGTTTCCTTTAACTTGTTGCCTGAAGTAAGGGCATGGTGTCTGTGCAGAAGGCACTCACTGTAAAGCTGTCACAGGTAAACATTAAAACATTCACAACATCCATTGCTTGAATTTGTGAAATCATGCTGCTAGGAATTATTACCAGGTCTGTGTTGCTGTTTTCTATCTGACCTTTAACTTGGTGGGTAAGGTGTCCTTCGAATGAATCTAGAATCAGCATTTTCCTTCTCTTAAGCAAAGAACTTAGGGAGGACAACGGTACAATTCACAGTCTGGGCACCCAGATTTAGATTTTCCGTGATTTCCCTAAATCCCTCCAGGCAAATGCCTGGATCGTTCCTTTAAAAAGGCACAGCTGATTTCCTTCCCCAGCTGTGACTCATTCTAAGCTTGTGCTCCATCTCTGATGAGCTCATTGTCGTTTGGATGTTAAACCCTGATCTTCTATTCCTTTCATTTCCTGGCATGAAAAGATGAGATGTGCAGGTAGATTTTTGTTTGATATCATTTTCCTGCAAAGAATAACGCTTTCTTCCATCTGCTAGGCCACCCAGCACTAGTTTCATTCTGGCCTTTTCATTGCCAGAACTACTTCTAGTAGCATTTTTAATGCCTTTCACGTCAACGGTGACATGTGGCGCCAGATGAAATAGATGTCTGATCGGCCTTGCCCATATGACCTAACTGTTTCTGTAGATTGATTATGTGACACCGATACACAAATAGTTTTTTGTCAAGTGCCACTGGAAGTTCCATAGTTAGCATTATTCTGCATCATAACAGCGCAGCCATGTTCATCATCCTTCTACACCAACCAGTATTCTGCTATCCACGCTGTTGGAAAATACCTATTTATTTCTGGTGCCTTCATTTGGGTAATTTTTCAATTAATTGGGAAGCATTCAGTGCATTTCTCTTGTACATACTGTACATCCTGTTGCTCCAATTAATGA
This sequence comes from Schistocerca cancellata, assembly GCF_023864275.1. Classification (NCBI taxonomy): domain Eukaryota; kingdom Metazoa; phylum Arthropoda; class Insecta; order Orthoptera; family Acrididae; genus Schistocerca; species Schistocerca cancellata. The sequence continues at coordinate 463,223,261 of NC_064627.1, read as the reverse complement.
AACTTTCTCTGCTGTGGTCCTTTCAAAGTTTTGTGTGTGGCACTCGGGTTCTTTAATTTGTTCTCCAGTGGATGCCACCTGTGAACATTCATTTCTGTGACACCAAATTTTCTTCTTGCTGCGTATTTGTTTGTGTTCTCTTCTTCATGAGACCACCATTAATCTAAAGTAGGCGTCACTGCCTGAGTGAACCAGTTGTACACTGAAAACTCATAGATTTATGTTTCTTAACAGACTGTTTCTTATGACTGTATTTTGCATTGTTTTTGATTGCCACAATTCACAGTTCTTACAGCACTGTCAATATAAACAAAGAGAATCATTCTTTCCAGCTGAACTGGCAGGAGTCGTACTGAGCGAGGTGGCGCAGTGGTTAGCACCATATTCGGGAGGACGACAGTTCAGACCCATGTCCGGCCTTCCTGATTTAGGTGCAGAGATGTCAGGTAGCCAATGGGCTGGTGTTCCCGCTGCATGGTTGGATCCGAGCCAGTGTGCCCAGGTCGCCGTGTCTCCAAGTTCCGAATGGACATGGAGTTGAATCAGGTTGGAGCTGCAGTCAGCTTCAGATAGCCAAGACTCGCCCGACCGTTGCTGACACATGTAACTTGAGTGGGAACGACCTGGGTTGGTCGTTCGGTCGGTTGTCTCATCGGACGACGTCTATCTGGTCACCGGTGTGTGTCAAACTGATTCGTCCTTGTTCTTCCACAGTGACTGCTTTTATGATTGTTCGAGTTCTTGTGCAAGTGTGTTTACGGGGAACCGTGTGTAGCTTCGGTGATTTCCACTGAGCAAATAAATGCTGTCTGCATACTGGAGTAGGCAGTTGGTCGGTTGCGACAGGGGGAATTGATTATGTTGTTGGTTGGTTCTTCAGCCGTCCCTAGATCATGTTGTCACCCCATTATTTAGTGTTTCACTTGGCTGCCTGTCTCACCTGAACTGTTGTTAGAGTTTCCTCCCCAGACCAACCCTTAAAACACTTCTGAGCACCACCATTTGTTTGTGATTGTCATTTTATTTGGTCACAGGTACAGTGCCAAGCCTTCAGCTGTGTATTAATATTGTCTGTTTTATGTTTAGTATATGGCCTTCGGCCGACTTCATGACAACTATTTTAAGATTAGGCCTTCAGCCATGTTTGTTTCAGAATCTGTGGCTTTAATATGTAAATCTTTTTCTGTAAGGTTTCACTTAATTATCTTGAATTCTTGAAAACCTTCAGCCATGTTCTGTAAATGTTTATCTTAAGGTGGTCTTTAATTATTCTTGAGTAATTGTTTGGGCCTTCAGCCTACAAGATGCTTCAAGTTTTCTTAAGATGTTTTTGTTGTACTGTGTAAAAGCTTATCTTTAAAGCCTCTCTTTTATTATTTTAATATTTTAAACATAGCTGCACAACAGCAACAGATTCACGTAATAAAATTATACAAATATAAATTTGTCTTCTTCAGAAGGTAGCCTAAGGACAATGAACATCATAGCTTACATTAGAAAACTAGTGAAACTTTTAAGCCAAGGATAAATTTTAACACAAATTCGAGAACTCTTGCATTACAGAAGTATGATAACGACGACTGGTACTTACAATTTTACATTAGTAAGGACTAATGTACCATCGCCGTTTTGACAGTGTAAAAAAATTTGGGGCAGGTAGGTGCAGTCGGGAGGTTAGACGGCGGGCGGGGAAGAGAAGGAGGCATGTGCAGGAGTTAGTGGAAAAGGAGAGAAGTAAAAAACCTGGTTGCATTGATGGAATAGAGGTCTATGTAGCACAGAAACAGGAATAGGGAAGGGGCTAGATGGGTAAGAACATGACTAACAAAAGCTGAGGGTAGGGTGGTTACGGGAACGTAGGATATATTGTAGGGAGAGTGTTCCCACATGCGAAATTCAGAAAAGCTGGTATTGGTGGGAAGGATCCAGAGGATCCAGATGGCACAGGTTGTGAAGCAGTCATTTAAATGAAAAATGTTGAGTTGGGCAGCGTGCAGGGGAGGTTCAGTTGTTTCTTGGCCACAGTTTGCCAATGACTATTCATGCAGACAGACAGCTTGTTGGTTGTCATGCCTACATATGTGGCAGCACAATGATTGGGGCTTAGCTTGTAGATCACATGATTTGTTTCACAGGTAGCCCTGCCTTTGATACGATAGGTGATGTTTGTGACAGGACTGGAGTAGGTGGTGGTGGGAGGATGTATGGGACAGGTCGTGCCTCTAGGTTTATTACAGGGATATGAGCCATGAGGCAAGAAGCTGGGTGCAGGAGTTGAATAGGTTTGGTGGGTGGCGGAATACCACTATTGGAGGAGTGAGAAGGGTAGTGGGTACTACATTTCACATTTCAGGCCACGAGAGGAAGTCGAAACCTTGGCGGAGAATGTAGTGCAGTTGCTCCAGTCCTGGGTGGCTCTGAGTCATGAGGAGAACGCTCCTCTGGGGCCAGACAATGGGGCTTTGGGAGATATTGGGTGACTGGGGAGATCTGTTTCTATTCAAGGTGGGAAGAGTAATTACGATCTTTACAGACCACAGTGAGACCCTCAGTATATTTTGATATGAACCGCTTGTCACTACATATGCGACGGCCACGAATGGCTAGGCTGTATGGAAGGGATTTCTTACTATGGAATGGGTAACAGCTAGCAAAGTGGAGGTATTGCTAGTGTTTGGTACCGATATAGCCATCTTTTAGGTGGAGGTCAACATCAAGGAAGCTGGCTTGATGGGTTGAGTGGGAACCAGTGAAGGGAGAAGGTGTTGAGGTTCTGGAGGAGTGTGAATAGCATTTCCTCACCCTCAACGTAGATCACAAAGATGTTATCAATGAATCCGAGCCAGGTGAGGGGTTTGGGATTGTTGGTGTTTAGGAAGGCTTCTTCTGGATGGCCCATGAACAGGTTGACATAGGATGGTACCATGTGGGTGCTCATAGCTGTGACCCGGATTTGTTTGTAGGTAATAACTTCACAGGAGAAGTAACTGCAGGTGAGGATATAGCTGGCCATGGTGACTAGGAAGGAGCTAGCGGGTTTGGAATCTGTTGAGCATTGGGAAAGGTAGCGTTCAACTGCGGTAAGGCCATGGGCATTAGGGATCTCAGTGTAAATGGAGGTGGCATCAATAATCACATGCAGGGCACCACGTGGTAAAGGGACAGGAGCTGTGGAGGGTTGATGGAGGAAATGGTTGCTATCTTTTATGTAGGACGGTAGGTTGTGAGTGATGGGCTGAAGGTTGGTCTACAAGAGCAGAGATTCTCTCAGTGGGGGCACAGTAACCGACCACAATGGGTCATCCTGGGTGGCAGGGTTTATAGATTTTAGAAAACATGTAGAAGGTAGGAGTGCGGAGAACAGTAGGTGTGAGGAGAGAGATGGATTCCAGGGAGTGGTTGTGGGATGGGCCTAACGGTGTGAGTAGAGACTGGAGATCCTGCTGGTTTTCTGGAATGGGGTCACTGTGGCAGAGTTTGTAGGTGGATGAATCTGACAGCTCGCAGAGTTCTTCTGCCTGGTAATCCTTGCGGTTCAAAACAATAGTGGTGGAGCCTTTGTTAGCAGGTAGGATTACAAGGTCGCGATCAACTATTAGGTGGTGGAGCGCAGATCTTTCTGCAGATGTAAGGTTGGTTTGCACATCAAGGATTTTGGGACTGATGGTGAGACAATGGTAAAGGTTAAGTAATTCTGGAAAAATAGCAGGGGGTGATTTGGGGGCAGTGGTGGTGGATCACAGTTGGTTGGAGGAGTGAAATGTGTCAGGCAGGGTTCAACTTTGGTCTTTGATTGAGTCCAATTGGTAGGGTTGGTGGCGAAAAAGTGTTTCCACATAGGGACCAGGAAAAGGAGAGAAGGACTTTAATAACTCCTGCATGATTGAATTTGGGGATGGGGCAAAAGGTGAGGCCTTTGGAAAGGACTGATACTTCTACAGGCCTAAGCCTTTTGAAGGATATGTTCATGGCTTTATTTCAGGTGTGCTTAAATTCTGGATTCTGTGTGGTGGTGGGACAGAGTTTTGGAGGGTGTGGTAAGTGTAATACATATGGGAGACAGGGTTTGTCAGCTGTGAGGGGACTGGGGGGAGGCAGGTTTGGAGGTTGTTGTAGAGGTGGTGGACAGTGGTAGTCTAAGGCGCGAGTAGGAAGTGAGCAGGTTGGTGAGTATTTTGAGGTGGTGTTGTGCATGTTGCTCTAGTTCCTGTAGTACAAGAGTTTCAATGTGTGTTATGGGATCCAGGAATTTGGGACTGTGTAGCACCATCCTATGCCAACTTGTCCATGGGCCATCTAGAGGAATCCTTCCTAACCACACACAATCCCAAACCCCTCACCTTGTTCAGATTCATTGACGACATCTTTGTGAACTTAGTTGAGCGTGAGGACACACTACCCACATTCCTCCAGAACATCAGCACCTTCTCCCCCATTTGCTTCACCTCTTCCTACAAAACCCATCACACCACCTTCCTCAATGTTGAACTACATCTCAAAGATAGCTGTATCAGTAACACTGTCCATATGAAACTTACCAACCACCAGCAATACCTCCACTTTGACATCTGTCACCCATTCAATAGAGCCTAGCCACCCACGGCTGTCACATCTTTGATGATGAGCAGTCCCTCTCGAAATATACCAAGGGTTTCACTGAGGCCTTTACAGATTGTAATTACCCTCCTCACCTTGCACAAAAACAGGTCTCCCATGCCTTATCTTGCGTCTGGCCACAAAGCAGCATTGTCCTCATGACTCAGTATCACCTACGATTCAAGCGAGTGAAGTACATTCAGCATCAGGTTTTGACTACCTCTCATCGTGCCCTGAAATTAGAAATGTCATACCCACTAACCGACCCACTCCTCCCACAGTGGTATTCCGCCGCCCACCGAACATACACAATTTCCTAGTCCACCCCTACACAACTCCTGCTCCCAGCCCCCTTGTCTCATGGCTCATATCCATGTAATAGACCTAGTTGCACGACCTGTCCCATACATCCTCCCACCATCACCTACTTCCGCCCTGTCCCACCTATCCCATCAAAGGCAGGGCTACCTGTGAAACCAGTCACGTGATCTACAAGCTAAGCTGCAACCACTGTGCTGCATTCTATGTTGGCATGACAACCAACAAGCTGTCTGTCTGCATGAATGGCCTCTGACAAACTGTGGCTAAGAAACAACTGGTCCAACCTGTTGCCGAGCATGCTAGTCCAACACGACATTCTTCATTTCAATGACTGCTTCACAGCCTATGCCATCTGGATCCTTCCTTCCTACACCAGCTTTTCTGAATTGTGCTGTTGGGAATTTGCCCTGAAATCTATCCTACACTCCCATAACTCTCCTGGCCTCAACCTTCGTTAGCCCCTTCCCTGTTCCCATTCCCGCACTTCCCTTTTCCAATTCCTGCACTACACAGTCCTAAATTCCACCAATCCACCATCCTTTTACTTCTCTGCTTTTCTGCTAACCACCCCTCCCCTACTCCTCTCCTCTGCCCCGCGTCTAGCCTCCCAACTGCGCCTACCTGCTCCCCTCTTCACCTTGTCCCTACACTCTCCCAACAGCACTTTATCATCCCCATCCCTACCCTCCCGTCCCTCCCTCTTCCCTACCACCCTCTGTTGCCTCTCCCATAATGCCCTGCTGCTTGCAGTGTGTTTTTGTATGTATATTGTCTACTTTTGACAAAGGCCTTGTTGGTCTAAAGCTAACTTTCCAACAGTCTTCTTCTTGTGCCTTTCTACAGCTCAACATCTCCACTATATGGTGAGTAGCAACTACCCCTTTCATCATATTGTTACATTCCATTCTGGATTTTCCATTGTTTGATTTTGTCTGACAGCTTTTCTTCCATCCTAATCCAGTGTCGTTTTCCTTTTGTTACTACTTTCTAATGCATTACTACACTCAGTGTCCGTCCTACTTTCTCTTCTTTCCTATGTTTCTCTTATCGCCATACAAACTGCACGGCATGCCCTTCTTATGAGCCACTGTATCAACTGTCCTGGCTGTTCACAACAGGCATCTACAAGACCATACTGATTGTCAGTGCAACATCTTATGTCCCACATTACACCCACCGACATCATTAATCCATGCTTTCCTATTGATCATTCTCCCTGTGTCACCTTTGCTTAATTTTCACGTGTTATTTCCCGCAGCTTTCAGTGCCACATGAACTTGTATCTCATCCTACCAATCCTGCCCAACCTGCCATTCCATCCCCTCTCTATACCGGTTCACACCTATTTATCTCTCCTAATCTAGTCCCTTCTGCCATCCCACTATTGACACTTATCCAACCACAGATCGGTAACCCACTGTAAAATTTTATTTTTATTTTCACTTGATCTCATTATGACTTTACACCAACTTCAGTTGGTTTTCACCCTTCATTATTGGTCTACTCCTTCATATTCATCTTGTTTCATCTCATTCTTCCTTTTTGTAATTTTCCCCCATGTTTGTATTTTTGCAATTTTTTTAAATGTAATTCTTTGTTATTTATTTATTATGACACGGTTTTCCCACCACCATGGATCCTTGCTCCTTCCATCTTCATCAATACAGAACCCAGTCCCACATACTGTTCCTGTGTTGTTGCTTGGCTCATCAAATCCCACCAAATGGTCTTACCATCTAATTACCTCATGGAATCCCTGCAAATGGAATTACCACCAAATTACCCATCTCCGGCTGCCACCCTTCCTTTCACAATGACCTCCATCTGTTCAGATTCCGCCAATCCTTAGCCCTCACAAACATAGTCCCGAAAAACCAGATATATCAGGACCAAACCTCATTGTAATATCTTCTCTCCATAGATAAAATTCTCCTGCTATGCAATCCCCAATTCCTGGATCCCCTAACACACATCGAAACTCTTGTCCTACAGGAACTAGAACAACATGCACAACGCCACCTCAAAATACTCTCCAACCACTCAGTTTCTACTCCCGCCCACCTTAGACTACCACTGTCTATCACCTCCACAACGACCTCCAACCCCCCCCCCCCCCCCCAAAGTAGACAAACTGTGTCTCGCAGACCTACTACATTTACCCCACAGAACCCAGTCGCCGACAAGACCTGAAACGCAGTCATGAACCTTTCCTCCAAAAGCCTTAGCCCTGCAGAATTATCAGTTCTTTCCAATAGCTTCACTTTTTGCCCGATCTGCAAATTCAGTCATGCAGGACTTATTAAAGACCTTCTCTCCTCCTGGTCCCTATAGTGGAAACACTGTTTCGCCACCAACCCTATCAGAGTCAACCGAAGACCAAAGTTGAACCCTGCATGACTCAATTCACTCCTCCATCCAACTGTGATCCACCTCCACTAGCCCCAAATCACCCCCTGTTAACTTCTTAGAATTTCTTAATTTCGATCCTTGCCTCGTCATCAGTCCCAAAATCTTTCAAAATGCAAATCAACCTTACATCCACAGAAACACTGGCAATCTGCCACCTAAAAAATGATCCCGACCTTATAATCCCACCTGCTGACAAAGGCTCCACCAATGTTGTTTTGAACCGCAAGGATCACCTGGCAGAAGGACTTTGCCAGCTGTCAGATTCATCTACCTGCAAACCGTGTCACAATGACTCCATTCCAGAAATTCAGCAGGATCCTCAAATCCTTAAGCCCATCCCAGAACCTCTCGTTGGAATCCATCTCTCTCCTGACACCTACTGTTCTCCGCACTCCTATCTTCTAATTGTTTTCTAAAGTCCATAAACCCAATCACCCAGGACACCCCATTGTGGCCGGTTACTGAGCCCCCACTGAGAGAATCTCTGTTCTCGAAGACAAACACCTTCAGCCCATTACCCGCAATCTACCATCCTACATAAAAGATACCAATCATTTCCTCCACTGATTCTCCACAGTCCTGTCTCTTTACCACATGGTGACCTGCTCATCATTATTGATGCCACCTCCCTTTACACTGAGATCCCTAATGCCCATGACCTTACCACTATTGAGCACTAATTTTCCCAATGCCCAACATATTTCAAACCTACAACCTCCATCTTAATCCCCATGACAAACTATATCCTCGCCACAATGACTTCTCTTTTGAAGGCTTTACCTACAAACTAATCTGGAGTACAGCTATGGGCACTCGCATGTCACCATTCTATGCCAACCTATTCATGGCCCAAACCCCTCACGTGGTTCAGATTCACTGATGTCATCTTCATGATCTGGAACAAAAGTGAGGACACCCTATTCACATCCCTCCAGAATTTCAACACCTTCTCACCCATTCATTTCACCAGGTCCTAACAAACCAAACAGCCACATTCCTTGATGTTGACCTCCACCTCAAAGATGGCTACATCAGTACCACTGTCCGTATCACACCACAAGCAATACCTCCACTTCGACAGGTGTTACCCATTCCATAACAGGAAGTCCTTTCCATACAGCCTAACCACTCACGGCTATCGCATCTGTAGTAATGAGTGGACCCTCTTGAAATACGCCAAAGGGTCTCACTGAGGCTACTGCAGTTCACAATTACCCTCCCAACCTTGTACAAGAACAGATCTCCGTGCCTTATCTCTCCGGTCACCCACTACCTACCAAACTACCACGTCCGGCCACATAGGGACACTCCCCTCAAGATTCAGTACCCTCCCCCAGGACTGGAGCAACTGAATTACATCCTCCATCCGTGTTTCAACTAACTCTAGTTGTGCCCTACACTGAGAAATGCTCTACTACTATTGTTTCCGACCCCTCCACAGTGGTATTCTGCCACTCATCGATCCTAAACAATATATTCGTCCATCCCTACACAACTCCTGCTCCCAAACTCTCCCCTCACAGCTTATATCCCTGTAAGACACCTAGATGCAAGAACTGTCCCATACACCCTCCCACCATCCTGTCACTATCATAACCTACCCCATCAAAGGCAAGGCTACCTGTGAAACCAGTCGTGTTCTACAAGCTAAGCTGCAACCACTGTGCTGCATTCTATGTGGGCGTCACAACCAACAAGCTGTCTGTCTGCAAGAATGGCCACCGACAAACTGTGGCCAAGAAACAACTGGATCATTCTCTTGCTGAGCATGCCACCCGAAACGACACCCTTGATTTCAATGACTGCTTCACAGTGTGTGCCATATGGACCCTTTCCACCAACACCAGCTTCTCTGGATTGTGCAGGTAGGAACTCTCCCTGCAGTATATCCTACATTCCCTTAAACCTCCTGGCCTTCCTTTGACAAATGCCTTGTTGGCTGAAAGCTAACTTTCCGACAGTCTTTCGTTGTGCCTTTCTACGACTCAACATCTACCCCGTAAGGTGAGTAGCAACTATCCTTTTCATTACAGTGGGACCTGAGGATACAGCTTTCGCAGCCCCCGAATGCATATCCAGTTTTGCTTCTATACTGATGTGAGAATGTTACAAAGTCTCTTCCTTCCAAACATATTGTCCACCTGCCACTCTCTCATTGCCCGTGTAGAGCAAGCCGACACAACCCTCTTTAATTCCTGTCATACGTCACAGCGAGTGTCAACAATATTGCAGCAAGAAACATGTAAGTACACCACTGGCCCCCATTCAGACTTTTACTGTATCTTGCAGAAATGAATACTACTGCTGAGTATTTGTCCAATATTTAAACTAGTTCAACTGAACTGGATTCACACAGATTGCAGTTTAAGTGTGTTATATGTTCAGAAAAAGCCAAAGTATGATCACTCACTGCTCCCCTCTCAGCAATCATTTTCATAGCTCTCAGCCAAGCTGGTGTCTCTATTCCCCTTCCAACCCTTTCATAGTGCTAAACTAAAGCATCTGTGGGAAGCAGATTGCAATATCTTCTTGTGTGCAGTTCATATGTAACAATACCAACTAATACATAAACAAAAGATCACAATTACGATTCAGTCCCATTCTTGAACTCTCACTCGTCCGGCAATCTATTGATACCTGTCAGAACTACCTCTGCAATGGGTCTTCCCGGTGTAATTTATTCTCACAATAACAATTACAGTCAGTTTAATATGATTTATTTCCTTTGTTAGATATTCCATTCTGGATTAATTTTCCTTCTGGTTTCAACAGAATGTCACTATCATGTTCCAAAGCTAACTAAAAGCTAGTAACATTCTTACCCAGTATTCTAATACATGAACAGTGACCAAATTTCTCATTTTCAATTCACTTAGTAAATTATTACAGTCTCTCATATAAAAAAAAAAATACTGGTCTGGGTTCCGAATCAACCATTTTCTGTAGGAGAACACAGCCATTTTGTAATGTTACATTTACTTAAAAGTGGCAGCTAATGAAGCCTCTGAAAGGCATTGTAGGCCTCAGACCACCGGGAATGTACAAAATACCGTGGGCGGGAGGGGGGGGGGGGGGGGTAGCTTGGGTCAGACTATCCGTACTATTGAACAGCGTCACACAGAACATGAAAGGTGTTACCACCAACACTATCCCAACAACCTCAGCTGTAGCGGAGCACGCAGTGGAAAGTGGACACCAAATTGCATTCGACGTTACTTCTATTACTAAACAGACCAACAGCTTACGGGATAGCATAATACACGAAACAATAGAGATCAAAATATTGGCTCACTAAAGATGTTGGATTTCAGCTGAGTATGGACTGTGATTCTGTGATCGGGGAGTTGAAGTGGGCGCTACAGTCGCACAACCAAAACATTGCCCTATATGGTTGGGGACTAGGCACCAGTCACGTCACTGATGGTGGTATGGCTGTATAAGCATGGCACAGGCATTCTGATGACAGCCAACCACTTGACAATGCCAGAGGAGATTTCAGCCAAAAGCTCATGGCAGATAACCACTTGATGTGGCTCGAAACCTGAGAATATTTTATCATTAAAAGATACATACCATTATGATCATAAAGTCAAATACTAGCACATCTTTTTTTATGAAAAATAAAGCAAAACTAAAATATAATGATCATCAATGTGTGGATTCACAAATCATCCTATCATAACAGCTTGTCAGAGATTTTCTGTGTAACTCAATAATATGCACAAAATTACTAACCTCAGTAACTAATTTCAGATCTTTACCCACTTTTAAACAAAGTTCTTCAATGATATCTAGATCTCGATTGAAAAATAGTATAGGTACAATAGTTTTAAGATGTGTTGTATAAAAGTCAGCTTCTGAAGAACAATCCAGTAACAGCCACGGAAACTCCTGGAAAAAAAAATTACTTTTCACTAGATATTATCAACATTTAGACTCAAATCACTTAAGAAATTAATAGCAATGGCAAATATGAACTCAATAAAAATTTTTAAAGATACTGAGACTAAGATAAAAACACGACAGGAAAGAATGAACACTATTCCTACGGCTGATGAAATTGGGCAGATGAGCCAAATTTCCTTAGGGGTGTAAATTTATACAAACAGCTGATAGGATCAACAATCTGATTAATAATTTGATTCGTCATACGGGATTATGCTTATAATGTAGCAGAAGGTCCAGCTACTACAATTACACTATAACATAATTATTGGTGGCAGGCTACTAAATTGCACTATTGAAATTAACTAGATAATAAATTGTTCTGTCTGTAAGTTACACTGATTTGAGATTGAGTGCTATTTCAAAATTCATTAATTACCAATAACTCATTATAATAGATCACCATAGGTCAGGGTAATCACTAAAGCAATGGATTTCTATTCACCACGTCCACAGATCCTTGGTAAAAAGTACTATATACACAACAGGGGAGAAATGCTTAACAGTGCTGGTGGGAAGATAGAACAGGGGGTTCGTGAAGAGAGGGAAGAGAATGCAGTAGAGATAAACTAGAAAATTATATGATGGTCACAGACAGAAACAGAATAAGTGAAAAAGGGAGTTTGGGAAAGTGGGAGTAATACCATATTTACCTGATTATAAGATGACTCTGAATATAAGACAACCCCCATTTTTTTACAGGGCTCCTTGAGAAAAATTTATTTTCTAACATATTCTGACTAAATAAAATCATAAACTTTCTCTGCCTAAAGAAATAACGTACACATCTCTTCTAAACTTATGCCATTTATCCATTGTCTATGTTTTGGTGAATCAAGGAGAAATAAAATAAACAAAAAAGAAATTGTTTACATTAATTTTTAACTTCACTGCCTTTTTTGTTTACTTTGACTGTTGTCTGTGGTATCACTATTTTTCATCATTGTCATCATTGTCATCATCATCATCATCATCATCCTAACAGGATGTGAAACTTAGATCATCAGTGCTGAAAATATTTGGTAGTTGCTCCTGAACATGTTGCACTTTCTGAGGTGTGATTCTGGTGGGACCTGAGAACACAGCTGTTTTTTCCTGTAGACATACCAAAATTTCCTTCTATACTGACATGAGAATGTTATGATGCCTCTTGCTTACGACCATATCACCTGCCTGCTCCTCCCTCACTGGCTGTGTAGGACCAGCAGTTGACACACCCGAAGTTGTTCCCATCATATCTCACGGTGAGTGTTGACAATGTTGTTGCATGAAACACATAAGTATGCCGCTGGCCCCAATCTTGACTTTTAGAATCTCCTGCAGAAACGTGTGCTGTTGTTGAGTATGTGTCCAATTTCAAAGTCAAGTCAAATGTGAGTGTAAATGGATTCAGTCCAACTGCAGTTTAAACATGGTAGATGTTCATAAAAAGCCAAAGTACGCAGTATACATTCCATGGTTGGCAACACAACATAATTTGTGCTTACCCACCACTCCCTCCTCACTCTCATCCTAGTTCACAGACAAGTTGGTGTCACTGAGCCCCATTCAATATTCTATAGTGCTGTTCTTGAGCAACAGTGAAATGTGGATAGCAATATCTTCCAGGGTGCAGGTTATATGTAACAGTAGCAACTAATACATAAATAAACGATAGCAATTATGATTCAGTCCAGTTTTCGAACTCACTACGTAGTTCTGTCTGTCGGTACTATCTCCACAACAGGTCTTTCCACTGTAATTTATTCTTATGATAATAATTTTAGCCAGTTTAATATGATTTATTTTGTTTTTCAGTCATTTCATTCCTGATTAATTTTCTTTCTTGTTTCTTCTAAATGTCATCAGCTCGTACCAAACTTGATTAAAAACTAGTAAAGTTTTCCCCCGGATATTCTAGTAAGTGAGAGCAGCGACCAAATTTCTCATTTGCAACCCACCTAACAAGTCATAACAGTCTCTCATAAACAAACAAAATATACAGTTGGCTTCAGAGTCTAGTAATGGTTTATGAAGGAGAAGATTTTCACCTCTGAACATTACCTTTACATAAAAAGGAGTGTAAATGTACCGTATTTACCCGAATCTAAGCCGCACTCGAATCTAAGCCGCACCTGAAAAATGAGACTCGAAATTCAAGGGGAGAGAAAAGTTTTAGGCCGCACCTCCAAATCGAAACAAAGTTGGTCCATTGTAATATGAGACACAATTTAGGTCGAATGAATGACGATACAGCTACAGTAGTTTGGTTCGAGTCGTAAGCTTTACCAGGTAGCCATTGCTATGCGTCAGGCGCTCCGTCCGTATTTATACGGGTACCCTTCCTTTTTCACGTGCTTCGTCTGGTCTGAATCGATTGCTTATTTTGTTTGATCTGATAAGTGCCATTTTCTCTGTTATAGGTGTTTACATCACTCTAAGCTGAAAATGCATTACTATATTGTGTCATGCATTGTTTGTCGCATTCTGATAGTGCGTGTTTACGGCCTGTCGCCGTTCGCGGCATGGCTTGCTTTTGTGTGCGCTACCGCCGCTTACAATTAAAAAAAAAAAAAAAGAGAGGAATCGTCTCACTAGCGAAAAAATGGCAAGAGACTGCTATTTATTGTTACTTATACTGCTGCTTTCTTTGATAATGATCAACAAGAACCAAATAATAGACTGCGTATGATAGAACATGTTCTGCACGAGAGTTAGGCGAAAATTTTTCTCTGTTTGAAAATCTTTGCGGCTGCTTCTTTAGTACATCAAATTCTGCACAGTAATTAGTCATCTTAGATTTAAAAATCTAGTAAGTTGCCGTGGTTCATTTCTGACTGTATCACTATTAGGCTAAGAATAATACGAATATAAACATGACACGATAAGTGTATTCTTCGAGCGTTTGCTGTTGTCTCACTCTAGTTTCGTAGTTTATTAGGCAGACAGTATTTAAATTAGATAGCAACAAACACGGAAGAACACTTGGCAAAATGTTTATATTCGTATTATTCTTATTGTGAATGGTGAAGAGAATACTGCTTGTGATTCACATTTCATCAGGTTACTATTAGCAACCATCTCTTCTCACAGGTAGGAAAAAATTCAGAACGTAGAGTTGGCCATATTGAAAAACATCCCAAACAGTCTTGCCAGTCGGATTTTCATAGTACATTGAAATTCTAATACATTCGAAGATGAACAATACGGAATTTGTATTTACTTCGTTGGATAATGTATGAAAATGCAGTGGTCGAAACTCGGGGCGGAGAAAAAAAAACTCGTCTTCCACCTTTTTTTAAATTTATTTACTGACGCAGAGGTTTTGGCGCCAGTATTTATCTTTGTGCCTACAAAGCATGTCTGTGTAGCGCTACACCATTTTTCAGAACTTTCGCTTGCTTTGCACTCGATTCTAAGCCGCAGGCGGTTTTTTGGATTGCAAAAACCGGAAAATAAGTGCGGCTTAGATTCGAGTAAATACGGTATGTATACAGTTTCCACATGTGTGATAACTTTAATTACAAACATCTTCAAATACAACAAAGTTTGTAAGCTGATAGAATTTAGAGCATTAGGTTGCTGCAGTTGCTAGTACATAGTTTTTAGTGTATCCCGTGTGCTACCACTGCAGATCATATGCCACGTGACTGGTCGAGCAAGGTCGATACTGTACTGGATCATGTAATTAAATCCAGACACAACATTTTGGAATGCATCGTGTTGCCACCAACTTTGCCCAATGGCAATCTCGAGCCTATCTGAATGCAAGCATTGTTTGCTAAGCCCTACCCTTCGGAATTGCTCAAAATAAAATAAAGCTTCATCTGTAAATGTAAGACAATCCCTAAGATAATCTATTAAACAATGCAGAAACATTGACCGCAGCAGCAATTGCATAATCTGTGAATAAAATACAACGCCATATTTCCCGAATGACAAATCTGAGAAAGAACTTCATCTTATAATCAGGTAATTATGGCACATACTAAATAATACATGAATGGTAACACAAATGATGGTACACAATGGGGAAGAAAGTGGGAGATTTTAAAGTCTCAGGAATTGATTCCTGCAATGTGATGAAGGTGGTTGAAACAAATGTCAACACACTCAGACACATACTTTTTCATCATCTTTCATGGTCGTCTCTGCAACATGGCTTACATTTCTCCCAAAGGTGTTTATCATCCAGCATAACCTGGACAGCCTGAATAGCTTATGAATGTTACACGTGCAGCAAGTGGCAAATCTTGGTGAATGGTAGAGAGTTACAGAAGTGTCACTGATAGACCAGTTGCATGCAACACTTAACAAGAACATGATTAATAATGTTGAAGGAAGAAAGCCAGGTTAGGGTTTTAGGCTTATTGACATCACTCTCATTATAGGTGGAGCAATTGAAAAAACACGGAATGTGTATGTACATACAAGGTTTATCTGCATAAACAAACGAGATGTATTTTCATACAGGCACCAGTTGAATGTGCCAAAGATATCTTAATTCAAATTACAATGCACTAATACAGTCTGAAGCGGTGGCAGAAAAATTAAAAATGATACCTCCAGATTTTTTAAAAAACACCTTTCTTGTTTTAATGCTTGTAACATAGCTCTTCTGTTCTCACCCACTGCGGTGTACGGATGTATTTTGTTCTCAATGTGCCAAACAAATAAAAAATGGATAGTTCGTGGAAGAAAAGTACTCTATTTCTATGAGCTTCAGGTACACCTATTCCCCTCTATGAGCATCATGAATCATTGCAGCAAATCATTGAGTGCATGGGAATAGCCTCCCATAAGACAACTGCAGCATCGTCATCGGCATTGTCGTAATATGAGAGGAGAAGTAATTATCATTAATAGCAAGAGATGTTTCAAAAGTAATTACTTCTAGTTCATCTTGCTGAAGACTAAAAGCAGTAACTATTGTCATGTGATGCATGGCATTTGTGTAAAAGAAAAAACTTTACCACTAGACAGGCACTGCTGATTATAACACTATCGTCACACCTTTCTCTCTCACCAAATTTATTGTATTCTTATAGAATACAACCCGTTTAAGCAAAAATGCCTGTGGACACCTGAAATAATTTGGAGAAACTACAGAAAAACTAAATCGAGAAGAGCCAATAGGAATAAGTTGTCTGATCAAAAAAATTCTGTAACTTTGTCCACAAAATTTTTCCACACTTGCCTTTTACTTGTTGTGCATGGCCTCCTCCGAAATACTCTCCTCCACAATTGATACAACGCTCCCAACAGCATTTCCAAGCATGGAAGTAGTCTTGGTACGCCTCTTGCTGGAAAACGCGAAGTGTCATCTGCAAATTTTCTTTTATCTCATCTACCATTGCACATCTTAGTCCTTTCAAAGGGGTTTTCAACTTTGGAAATAAAAAACACTTCTCAGGGGCCAGTTCTGGAGAGTAACGAGCATGAGGCAGCACAGTGATTTCGTTTTTTTTGCAACAGCCATGCACCAACAACGATGATCATGCGGGTGCATTATAGTGGTGCAAGAGCCATATCTCAGCACATTTCAGGCTGTTTGCTTCTCACATTTTCTCGCAGGCATCGCAGCCCCTCCCGATAATACTACTGATCAACAGTTTGTACCTATGGCATGAATTCATGATGAAATTGTGTCAAAGTCAAAGAAAATTATCAGTATGGCTTTGACATTTGACCTGACCTGACGAGATTTTTTTGGTCTCGGAGAACATTTCCTGACCCATTGAGAAGATAGAACCTTGGTCTCAACATCATAACCATAGAGCCACATCTCATCATCAGTTGATTCTCTTAAGCAACATCTCATGCTCATCTGCATGATCCAGAATCTCTTCACAGATTGCAAGGCGAAGGTCTTACTTATTTTGACTCGTGAGCCATTGGGCAAAGTTGGTGGCAACGCGGTGCATTCCAAAATGTTGTGTCAGGATTTAATTACATGATCCAAGTGAAATATTACATTCTTCTGCAATCTATCGGACAGTCAGTCTTTAAATGGCATGCACAATTTTGTTGATGTTCTGACTCAAGCATTATCAGTAGACGCTGAAGGAAGTACCGAACAAGGGTCAGCTTTAACCTCCAGCAAGCCGTTTTTAAACCATGTCAACCATTCGTAACACTGAGTACGGCTGAAGCACTCATCACCATAGGCTCCTGAATCATTTGATGTGTCTTTATCAAGGTTTTCTTGAGTTTCACACAAAATTTAATGCAGACGTGTTGCTCCTCTAACTCTACCATCTTGAAATTCACAAACTGTGCGACAACATTCTAATCAATACAGCAGTGAACAATAACAGACATACAACAATGAAACTCCCAGCAGTTACACATTAAACACAGGAATATGCAGGGATGCCAACTGCATTTTGGCCCAACAAACAATTGCCACAAAATTACGAATGTTCCGGAATTTTTTGAACAGACCTCGTGTGACTGCAGTTCCCGCTGAGTGCAATTTCTTTGTCTTAACCACCGTGCCACTTACCTCCATAAAGTGCTGTGAAGTATATATGGACTAATCTTGGAAGAGTCTTACGATAGGAAAAATATTCACCTCTCAAAAGAAACAACAATTTGTAACATCAGTTTCACGTTATCATGTGGAGGCATATATTCTGAACACACTGTAATCTTATGACGTTCACAGTTTCTGAATGAGTATTAAAGCATATAGAGCAGAGATATAATGGGTGATTCAAAAAGAAAGAACAGATTTTAATTGTTCATTACAGACAAACTGTGAATGATAGAAATACACTGTTCATGTCGCTGGTGGAGGGAAGGAGGTTCAAAGATTTTTGTTCACACAGACACTATACCATACACTTAACATGAGAACAATGCATTGCTCAAGAAAGATCAAAATGGCAGTCCATTTCATTTCTCATATGAATCACCAGGTCCCTGTTTACTGAAGCGATGCCCTCAACAATTCCATTTCTCAGATCTTGAAGAGTAGCCGCCATTTGTGGGATGAAGACCCCATCTTTTATGTACCCCAACAGAAAAAAAAAAAAAACTGCGAAGTGTGAGGTCTGCTAACATGGGAGGCCAAAAATTATAGATGAGGTCTTTTTGTCCACCTCTTCCAATCCAACATTGGAGGATGCTGTTGTTAAGATAATGCTGCACCTCAAGGTGAAAGTGAGGCAGAGTGCTTTCAGGCAGGCGTCGTTTCAGAACTTGCCAAATCATTGTTTGAGGAAGCTGAAGTTCCTGGCATGCCCATCTTGTGGACTTCCGAGAGCTCCATGTGAATGCACCTGGGATACACTCGACATTTTCATCACATGTGCATGGCTGATTAGTGCTCTTCCCTTTGCACGTGCAACAAACTTCCAAGAATTTATGCTAGTCATAAATATTCTTGTACAGGGGTGGCTTCTTGCTAATTTGGCAACAAAATGCAAGTCACACATGAACAATGAACTGACTTAGCTTAAATTCCAACACACAAAATGATTTCTCTTGTGGTGTAGTCATCATGTTACTACAAGCAGACAACAGCACAAATGTGTCAAAACTTTGAACCTTCATGCTCGATGTGTGTCTATCTTTCATGGTTTGCCCATAAGAAGCAACTGAAATACATTCTTTCTTTCTGAATCGACCTGTACAGTTCATCAGCAAGTATAGCTCCTCCATCCTCATCTACATCATAAATTAGTTAGTCTATTCTACGGAGGTTGCAGCATTTCACTGCAGGCAACTGAAGGATCCAAATATGTCTCTTGACAATATACTAAAGCAATTTCCCCTGTATTACGAGACTCATTTCCTCCACATGACTCTACCAGTAGCTTTATTATATGTAACTGCTTTTTGTTATTTCTGCTAAGGATTGGTAGGTTGTACTGTCTCTTAACACTGTTAATCACCATCCCACATAATTTTCAAATCAGCTGACCGGCCACATGAAGAGGCACAATTGGAGCCTTTTTTTTACACAAACATAGTTTACGCTGTCGTCAGTTCTCAATTTTTTCTGTGTTTAATACATCATTGAGAGTGTAGGAAAAAGAAAGAGTGGGAGGATACAGTTTCCAGACATAATGTTGTAATGTTTGTCTGCCATATAAGCAAAAATGTAAATTATAGTATTTTTTTCAATTTTGATGCCAAATAGTTTATTTTACACTCTCTAAAATTGTTGTATGGCATATTTAAAAGAAACAATAAAAATATAATTACATGAATGAATAAAAACACTATCTGCATATTACACTGGTTTAACCTCTGTCCACAAGAGAGACACAGGCAGCATTAAATAAAGATTTCAACAAACATAAAGAGCCCAACAAATACATTCTAAAGAGATTTGATAATCAAATGCATGTTCTATAAAAATGATAGCACTGCTGACCCCAAAAATTCCTCATAATGAAACATTTCTAAATTTAGATACTAATAACACTTCTGTATTAAAATGAGCCACTGAGGCAATCAATCAGAGTTACACAACGGCCAAAAAATGATTAGCTTACCTGTATTTGGTATTTACTAAGGCACCAGTGAGTGAAGAGATATTTTAGATTTGCAGCAATAAGCTTACTGCCTATTATGTTCATAGCATTTCCAGCAATAGCAAGCGACTTTTTTACAAGATCTATAACATGGAAGGAACAATATAAGTCATCAACCAAAGTGAAAAGTGAAGGGCAGGAACTTAAGTACGAGTTTCTTCCGTGAAAGGAACTTATTAGAGATATGAATAAATCAACAAGTGTAATGTCATATTCATTCAAAACTCATAATCTTTGATATTTGATTCCATAACTGTTTACAAAATGACTGACATTACTCCTTTACTCCTTTGTTTTACACCACTGGGCAAAAACTTAGCAAGATTATTACTACATGCAGTTTCCAATGTTCCTAGCATAATAAAAGACTCTGACAGGTCTATTTGGCATATAGATCCATGCTGATAGAACATTTCAATAAAATTATGTAAGATGCATGCCAACTGCAAAAGGAGGAGGGGCAGAAGTTACAGGGAATCCTCTACAACATATATGCTGAGGTATACTGAGATTTGAAGATATAACATTACAATAAGATATGAGGTCTAGCTGAGGTCATGTCAGATACTCTGAAGCCACTTCAGATATGTTAATTATACACACATCCCAGTCATCTGCACTGGAAGTTTTCCAGCCCTTAGATACTCATATATTGGGCTTGATTTGTACCCTTGTTATATATATTGTGAAGAATAGATTAGTAGTATCTAATTAAGAAAACTCTCTCTCTCTCTCTCTCTCTCTCTCTCTGTGTGTGTGTGTGTGTGTGTGTGTGTGTGAGAGAGAGAGAGAGAGAGAGGGGGGGGGGGGGGGGGGGGAGTCTTGTAGATATATTGTATTTTGGAGGGGAATTACTTTGTGTGTTGATACTGCAGTGAAAGCTGTGCGAGTCTGATGAGGGCCAATGCATATGTTCTGCATCTTTTGATTGAGAGCAGCCTTGGAGAGTAGTCCCCATAATAACAATTAATGGGACTAAGATTTAACAATGATTTTTCTTTTCGCCTATCTAGCTGCTTAAACTATCAATACATTAATTAACTACATAACTGGCATTGTCAAGTTGTAAAGTATTAAACTAGGAAACATGAAATATAGTGTTGTGAAGAGTGACTTTTCTTTTTCAAGTGAATACTTCATAATCAGCAAGTGTCAGATATTGTTACACAGAGAAGTTTGTTCTTGGCCAGAATATAAATTTATATAACAAATATAAGGTTGACTTATATGGACTACAGGTAAACTATACACTTTATGAGTACACTCATATATGATTAACAGTTACAATATTTCACCTACATTGAATAGTTGTCTCCTTACCTTTAGAACAATGGATGAAATCGAATTAACCACATTGACATTTTGTCCACCTGTCATGACGGTTTTGTCATAAACTTGAATACTGTGAGACTCTTACTGCTTTTCCACACAGTCTGCACTGCAAAAATTACAGACCTGTAGCTATACCCATGCTTTTATTTCTCATTGTATACCTAGGACTGTGGCAGTAATCATTTTGACCACTTAACACTTCTCTATGCACCTATGTCACCTGAGAGTGTCACAAATGCTTAGTTGCATTGCAGGTGATTTTAATGTGCTACTACAATTATGCGAACACTTCTGAGCTGATTATTGTGTCATGCTTTGTCTAAAGTGCTTTGTTGTGTGTAAGTTGCATTACAGCTATTGAAAATGGCTCATGACTTATCAGACTAAGAGGTAATGAAAAATTTTGTACATCTTCAAAGATTTTCGGAGAAAAAGTCAGGGAAGACAGTGCAACTGAAAAGCAAATAGAACCTGGTAGGGGATGGCATTCAAATACAGCAGAGGACGAAATTGATGATAAGTGTCAGTATCTTTAACTATTTTTAAGGAGTCTTAGGAATTTGACAAAGACAGGATAGAATGAGACATTTGGGCCACACTTTGAATGCACCAGAAAGATAACAAACGCAAAATATACTATATGACGGAAGAGGACCAAGGGCACTTGCAAAGAGAAATATCAAAATTCACAGTCCTGTTAGTTCTCAATGACAGTTCCTAAAACTGTATACACAGACAGAAGCCCATAAGGAACTCGATGTATTCAGTTTTGTAGGTCTGAGGCGCCCCCCCCCCCCCCCCCCCCCCACACACACACACACACACAAAAAAGTGGAATTAACATTAATATCTTGCTGTCACAAAACTGAGGACAATAGTTCTTAGTTCTTTGATGACAGAATATCAAGGTAGTGAGACATTACAAAATTTGTATTCTTTTATATCAGTGAACGAAGGTCAATACAATTCAAAACAGAGACATGTGCTTTGGTGTTAGAAGTGTGGAACAGTTTCACTCAAAATTTCTTCCTGCATTACAGTTCCGGAAAGAACATCAAACTGACAATTTTTTATGTACTTGCAAGCCACCAGCTAATGTCCGTGAGACTCCAATGATCAGAGTTTTGACCTACCGGCACACCTCATCTGGGCCACTCTGATAATGATATATACATGAAGGTAACTCGTTCATAACTTACAGACATGGTTGTAACAGCTGAAAGAAGATGACCTGGAGAAAATTACAGCATGCCATCATCATACACCTGACTAATGGTACAAATACATCTAAATCAATCACTTCCAATGGAATCTATAACGGTCCTGATGCAAAATGTGGACACATGAAGTGAACGACTACTTCAAGCGGGTCATACAGTACACAGGATGATTTAAAAGGTTGCACACAAATTTAAGGAGTTGATAAAGGAATGAAAATACAACTATTACGGAATACAAACTTATCATCTTGGAAGTAATTCTGAGCCAGGTATGTCAGTCAGTAACAAGGACGGTAATGCACATGTGTCTTAAGTTCAGTTCCTGTTCCAAAGCTGTTTTACTTCGACTCCCCTACCAGTACCAGTTCCTTCAATTTGTGTGTAACCTTTTGAACCACCCTGTATTTCCCACAGTTAAATTTAAATTGTTCTATCCCAATAAGTTCCCACTGTACACACAGTAGTTACAACATTTAATAAATAGTAACTGGAAATATGTGCACTTCACTTTAACTTCTCAGTTATCTGAACTCTAAGGTTGTGTATCTAGACTGCTGATTTTTGACAAAGTGTTCCACAAAATAACAACCCATAGGAATTTGCTCAAAAATCTACAAATCAGCCATCTATAGTGACAGCTGAAAATTCGTGCCTCAGCAGGATCCTAGTTCAGACCTCCCACTCATGGCAAACAGTTATCTTAATCAATTAGCCCATCAAAGTATACTTACAGGGTGACACACACACACACACACACACACACACACACACACACCACACACACAAAACCACACACCAGTGATGTTTCCCTTCCATTATCCTCCATGGGATACATGGGAAAATCACCAATAGGAGAATATATTCAGTGCGGGTATGAAGACATGGATAATATTGAATTAATTAACTATGCTACTGTACTTATTTAGTTCATTTTTTCATTTTACTGACGTTACTGACTTTGCTGGGTCTGTGAGAACATCTGGTTACAGTATCTGGGAGTAATAGGAGGCAAAAAAGTGATATTGAGATGACCCAACTGGTAGAACTGAAAGCTGTGATAAACAAAACATTCCAAGTTAAAATCCTCATTTGGCAGAAATCCTGTATCATTCTAAACAAATTATATTGTCTTGAGTACGATAGTGGCTCGTTTAAAAGATTTCGTTGGCAGCAATTTTTCCAAGAATATTTACATCCTACATCTACATCTACATTCATACTCCGCAAGCCACCTGACGGTGAGTGGCGGCCTAGCCTGTAGTAAAACCTAGCGCCTCTACCAAAGCCATCCCTCAATAGGTGCTACTCCCAAATATCATGTGAGAGAAAGATGATTGTAGTATTTGGTGCCAATAGATGGGGAAAAAGACACTGAGAGTTTAAGTCAGTCCTGAAGGTTTACTTGAGAATGTCTAATTGTTTAAGATTCTAATCTTCGCCTGGCATAAATTTTCAGGTGTCTAAGAAGATGGTTAATACATCTGTAGCTGTAGTAGTGAAATGATTTCCATGTTTCACTGTACTTTTCAGAAAATATTTTGACTCTGCCACTACTATTAATACAAAATGGGTGGATCATTGTCCACATAATGCCATAAAAGATAGAAGAAAACAAAAGAACAGAGAATTGTTGAATCTCTGTTCTTAACACCACACTGATTAGATGACACAAAAAATATTGCTGTGTTTACACTTTACCATATTTTTTAAGAGTTTAAGTACCAGAACTCAAACTTTTATAAGTTTCCAAAGAAACAAATTCCAATAAAGTAAATGGGCAGTCCTAAATGAACCACGGACCTGTCCACAGTGGGCTGACTTGTTTGACTCACCATTACAGATAGCAACACCATAGGTGCAACCACATCGGAGAACAATCTATGATGAGGTCAGACTTACATGTTCCTGAAGATGGCCAGGAGCTTATTCATTAGTGGCATGGGAACACTCGGAGTGATTCACCAATATGGTATTGTAACAATAACAGATATGGCCTTGATAAACCACACTGCATTGAGAGTATTTACCTACAACAATATTACATCCTATAAAAAAAAGTGGTTTGATACATTTAACACCACCATGTGGCATTACCTGCCTGAAGGAAATATTACATAAATTTCACAATACGCAAAAATTTAATTAAAAGAAAATTCATGAGCCATTATAAAGCTCAAGGATAATCTCTGAAAAATTACCAGGAGGCAATCTCCAAGGATCTACAAAGTACATACATCCATTTCAGAAGGGGATCTGTTTTATTCTTTCTACAATATAACAAACCCAAAAAAGAAAGAGAATATACTACATTTTACTGTTCCAAATCAAGAGAATTAATGTAGCTTAAGTGGAAGTTATTGTTGCAAGCTTGGCTGTTACAAAGAAGGAATGGCTCAAAAGTGGAAGAATACACAAAGGCCTACACAAACAAAATTACCTTGAAGACACTATTATTGCTGTTTTTTGTTGTTGTTGTGGTCATAAGTCCAAAGATAGGTTTGATGTAGCTCTCCGCACTAGTCTATTCTGTGCATGCCTCTTCATCTTTACATAATAACTGCAACCTTTTTATTGTAATCAATCCTAGGTCTCCCTTTACAATTTTTACCCTCCATATTTCCTTCCATTACTAAATTGACTATTCCTCAACACCTCTGAATATGTAACATTGACTGATCCCTCCTTTCAGTAAAGTTGCACAATAAGAAGTACATGAAGATGAAAAGGAAGCTGTGATATTGCAAGAACAACTTCACAGAGCACTGAATGATCTAAATCAAAACAAGGAACCAGGAATAGTTGACATTTGCTTAGAATTAAGATCCATTCACACTAGATATCAACGGATCATCACATCAATGTGTATTCAAAACAGGCATTACATCAATTCACTTTAGTCCAGTACCAAATTGTGAAAGTGAGGTTATGTGATACAAAAAGTCAGAGTATAGTTGGAATTGAGGAACTAACAACAATAAAGTCTATTAATAGCCAAAGCAAACTTCACAATGTTTGTTCTTGCTCAACTTTGCACGCTAAAGTAATGAGAAGTGACACAGCATTTCAAAACAATGACATTTATTTGCTAGCAAAAATATATGCATACATGCACACCAATAAATGTTTATAAGGGCATAAATAGTGCACATGTTTACCTTATCGACTATGCTTTTTGTTCTTACAAAACTAAAGATTCATAAACTGCTGTATTTTTCTCTTTAATTAGAGCTGAATCTTTTGTGAAATCCAATGGCTGAAAAGAAATGAATATACATCTCATGGTCTAGATTTAAAAAGACAAGGATACATTCACATTTGTAATAGGCTTGCCTCTTTCATACATATGGCAAAAATAGAAAAACCAAGTACATAACTAAAGCATACACAGATAAACAAACAGGTAAAAAGTGATATCTTGAAGTGAAAGTATCAAACAAGAACAGACAATTATGGACTAGTCTGTAATCATAAACAAGCAAAAAGAAAAAAACAGCAGCACACCTACCAAGCTGAATTTAAACCAACAAACACAGCAACAAGACTGTCATTAGTGGTTAGATGGGTGAAAAAGAATTGTAATAAAGTGGAATTCAAAACATCTCAATGGAAGAATGGTAGAATCGCTCATCCTATGAACCAACAAGTCAAAAGTCAACACCAAGACTCCCACACCAGGAAAAGAATCAGGATTTTTTCCCCACTAGGGAAACTAGTGCAAAATGTGATGTAAGTGATCACACAACAAAATGATGTATTCCCTGTAGCTAGTTTTAAATTTTTGAAAAAAGAGACAGCATTGGTCGTATATTTTTTTACTATCGCAAAATCACATATGTGATTGCCGTAAGCTTAGTGACAACAGTGCATCCTAATTTAAGTTATACAATATACCACTGAAGATGGTCACTCAGTGACAGAAAATCGATTTTGCGATAGTAAAAAAATATACGACCAATGCTGTCTCTTTTTTCAAGTATACCTGTTATCTGGTCGTAGTGCACAAGACAACATGGAGTCGCCAATCAATAGTTTTAAATTGCTGCAGCAGAAATGTTAAATTCATTGTCCAATAAACTTAATGAAATAGAAATGTTGTTAAATGGTCTGAATAACATTTCTGCCCTATGCTTCACTGAAAACTGGCTTCAACAAGACACGTTAAACTTGATTTACTTTCCTCATTTTAAATTTTCAAATATATTTTGTACAGAATACTGAGTCATGGGGGTATCTGTGCAGGTGTTCGACAATCTGGATTGAACATTATATCTAAATATCATATCCTGTCCACTGAAAAATACATGGAATTCTCTGTAATGGAAATAGCAAGACAAAATACAATTATCTTTCGCATACACAGGTCACCAGACAGAGACAGAAAAGTGTTTTTTAATCACATGGAGATATTTTTGGAAGAAATTCACTTGCCCAAGAAAAATATAATTATATGTGGTGACTTCAATACTGATTTCTCACAATCAAATAAATTCAAAGATGATGATATAAATTTATTACAGACATTCAACATAAGCTGAAATGTAATCTAACCATCTTGATGCTAATATCAAATCTAGTGTAACATTTATTGTAGAACTACTTGCAGACATAGTAAATTTATCATTTGAGACTGGTGTATTTTCAAATAGACTAAAAATTGCCTTCTTAAATAAAGGAAGGCTGATAAATGACTCTCAACATGGGTTCAGAACTAGGAAGTCCATTTACAGAGCAATTTTTGCCTTTCTAAAAGAAGTATTACCAGAAGTGGATGATAAGCATTACGTATCTGGAGTATTTCTTGATTTCTGTAAAGCCTTTGATGTCAATGATTACGACATTCTCTTGCATAGCTTAAATATTTATGGAATTAGAGGCCAGTCTGAAAGGTGGATCCAATTATATCTCAAAAATCAACAACAGATTGAAGAAATAATACACAAAGATAGTGAAACACAAACATTTCTAGTTTTTGCAGCAATGAGCAAAAAATGAAGTATGGCGTCCCACGTGGGCCAGTCCTGGGACCTGTCCTATTTCTGACACGTGTAAAGGACTTTGTTGATAAATACATGATGGAACCACAGTGCTCTTCACAGATGACACTAATATTTAAATTAAACCACAGTCAGGAAAATCTGCAGGAAACGAAGGAAATAATATCTCAAGTGTGTCATACAAAATATTTAGGCATATAGACTCAGGAGGATTTGAAGTGAGAGCTGCACCTTAACAATCTAAATAAAAAACTGAGTACACTTATGTAAGGTATTAAGATCTCACTCAAAATATACAAGTTGCTCATCATTGGTGACAATGTACCATGATAGTATACAGACACCACTGATGTACGAAATAATTTTATGGAGGAATTCCACAATACCATAAAGAAATAAATAAATAAAACATATAAAACACAGAAAAATTGAACAATGGAAACTTCAAGTAGGAATATCAACAACGTAGGAAAAGACAGATTGCTACTTATCATAAAGAAGACACATCAAGTTACAGGTAGGTACAATTAAAAAACCGTCAAACACACAAGAAAGTGCACCTCAGGTACACATGGCTGAGATGCTACAGTTGGCGATCGTGTGTGCGTGAGGTGTGTTTGCTTGTGTGTGTGTGAATGATGTGTGTCTCTCTTCTACTGATAAAGCCTGTGGTCGAAAGCGTTCTGCTTTTAATTGTGCCTGTCTGCAACTTGACGTGTCTTCCTTACAGTTAAGTAGCAACCTGTCCTTTCCTAGATTGTTAAAATAGAGAAAAAGACTATCAGAGTTATAAGGAAACCTAAGTGCAGGGATTCCTGTAGACATCTTTTTAACATGGTCGTCTGAAAGTACTATCACTCCCTTGTTTGTACATGCAAGGTACGTCTTAAGTAAGTACTGTTTTGAAATAAAAATAAAACACGCACACTTTTCGTAACAATTTTATTTTTACACGAAGGCTTGTACTTTAATCTACTTTTCTACATAATTCTCACTAATATTAAGACACTTATCATGTTGTACAACCAGCTATCGATAATTTAAATGTTCTCTAACAAATGCATTAAGCACACTTCTTGATGCTTACGAGTGATGTGATGTTACAGAAAAGAGTGAGAACTTTTAAGGACAGCTGTGCAAATGTGCATGATGATGAATGAAGTGGACAACCTTCAGTCATTACAGATGATTAGGTGCAGAAAGTTGGTGAAAAATTGGAGAGAACAGACACTTTACGATTTGAACGTTATGTGATGAGTTGCCTCAACTGTCAAGAAGTGTGATTTATGCAACTGTTAAAGAATGTTTCAACTATCGAAAGTTATGCTACGACATCAGATTTCTGCAAGGAAACTATTTAAAACCGGTTATACGACACAATGAGTCCCTTAATATCACTGGCAATTATGTAGAAAAGTAAGTTGAAGTATAGGAAAAAGTAGACTGAAGTACAGATTTTCATATAAAACTAAAACAGCTGAGAAATGTCCACTTGTGAGTAGATTGAAGTACAGGCATGCACATAAAAATAAAATACCTAAGAAATGTCCACTTGTGTTTATTTTCGTTTCAAAATGGTCTTACTTAAAAAACATGGTTTGTATAAGAGTTAAAAATTTTTATAAAAGGGAGTATCTTATGAAACAGAAAACATCTTCAAACATAACTATGATTTACAAGAATATGAAACTAGGCAGAAGCTTAACCTACATGTAAACACAATAAGTACAAGAAAGTTTTATGTAAACTGAATGGGTTACAAACACTGACAAAGATATAAATTAATGAGTTGTTTTGTGGCAAGGATAATGTTTTGATACATCTGTATGAAACAAAATAAAAAAAAACACTCTTCAATTTATTAATTCCTTTATCTTCACCCGTTTGTTTCTATAAGAGGTAGCGTATGGACATATGCTTGGATCTGTTGTACCAGCAGTGTTAAAAAATGTGTATCTCTCATCCGTACACTAAAAGTATTACAAAAAGTTATTAGGAAAGCAACATTTATTTGTACATTTAAGATGTCCACTCCCTGTCTGTTCATCATTTCGCCTATTGCCGAGATCTTGCATCAAGAGGTTCGGAGCAGACAAGAAGAATTTACACTATATTGGGAGGAGCAAACCTGCATTGACATTGTCACCATCGCAACTAAACACAATGGAATTAATGTGAAGCAGTATGTTACGTAAATTATGAATACTGACCTTGAATGTATTGATACTGAAGGTCTGTTAAAGTTCACCCAGGATTGTGTATAGACTCATAAATTACCTTCAAATTTCTTTCAACTGTTCTTTCCAGTCAATTTTTGCAGTTATTCAAGCAATTATTAATCAGTTTTCATTACCTCCTCCCACGTATACATATTCAATGACGACCTTTAAAAGGACGGTGCCAAGCAAAATATGAACAGACCTTTCAATTGTTGAGATAAAATTTTTTGAGGTAAGTGAGTCATATTATTGCTACCAAAAACTAATGATACTTTCATTGTATTTGTCCGCAAGATTGGGAATCATAAAAACACTGAAAGAGCAATTTAAGATTCAATGCTGCCTACAAATGAGCCGATCCCAGAATGCTGATTTCAGTGGTAAAGGTAGGAAGCTGCAATGCTGTGTGCTTATATGGCCGTGCTTGGTGCTGTCTCTCTGGTAGTAGATAATCTCTTTTCCTTCAAATTAATATCCTTTACAGAAAGTTATTTCTACAGAAAAGACGAAAATTTGTACAAAGTCATCATTAAAGTGCAAGATATGTCATTCAAGATCTATAAGAATGTGTCAGATAATAATCAGGTTCAGTAGTGAAAATGCAGCTAAATTTAGTTTAACTGAAAAGTACTAATACAGACAAAATTTCATTTTTGAAAAACCTTTATTCCTAATTTTTGTTAAAAAATTTGTACAATGGAGTCAAAGGAATTGCCATTGTTGAAAATTCATTACAAAATTTGATACGTCAAGATGTCGGGAATCCGAGCTTGGCAACAGTTGAAGGTAATGCGGCAACTCGTGAACTGACCAAAGGCAACCAAATCAACGAGGTTGACAGGCCACTATCAACAAATGATGACACTGGTAATATAACTAATCATGATGTCAGCTCTGTGACACTCGACTCGACAATTTCTCAGTTCCCAGCAAGAAAAATTTCTTCAAATATTGAAGCTCAGGGGCCAAAAGCGAAATTTCCTCTGATTACTTACTCACGACATTGCGAACGCAAGAACAGAATGTTTCCTGTTCTTGTTCCTGTTCATAACAACAATGTAAATACTAGTGAGACACACAATTTGATACAACTCATACAATAAATAACACGACAGTTCAAAAAACCAACAGAAATTTCATGAAAGTGTAACACAAGTTATGGGTATAGGACAACAGTTTACACAGTGCAATCAGATATTTAACGATTTCAGGAAGAATATTAGTGAACAGTGAGGTGAGGTGAGCAAGACTATACGCACTGAATTATCTAACGAACTATATGGGAAGCTGACAGACTTAGGTAAACAACTAAAGCAAGAAATAATTACTGACATACCCGCAATGTAAGCACGTTAACAGAAAGAGTATCATCCACAGATGATAAGCGAGAACAACTAGCAGGTGAATTGCAAACGTCAGTGAAGCATATTCCCAAGTGAGCTGCAAGACGTGTGCAAAAACTTACCAACAGGAGTACAAAGTTAATTTTAGAGTCAAAATTTGCCAAAAAACAGAGCATTAAGATACGTGCAGTTGTAAAGCTAATAACTGAAAAAGCTAAAGCCAGGACGCTGGATAAGAGCAGCACCCTTGCTGAAAAGGTAGTGTTAGAGTGCAAAATTTATGTAGATACAGTAGAACCAGCTCTAAAAGAGAAAGAAAGTCAGTTTCTAGCTAAAATACATTCAGGTTTTAAGGAAGCAGAGGAAAGATTATGAGGCAGTATTGCTAAAAATACTGACATTCCAAAGCAACATTTGACAGAAAACAAACCCATGCTTCTAGAGAAGTTAGATACTTTCACTGGTTACCCACAATACGTGGCTAGCCCGTTGAAGGAAAATAGCGAAGAGTGTGGAATACAGCAACACTTGCTGGCAGCTGTACCTGTCAAGCAAGCGCAGTTGCCATGCTCTATGCCACAAGTGAACATAAACAAGCCTGTCACTGACAGTGCAGCGTGTTTGTCAACATCACTTGCAGATGAAGGGTTACTTGGGCATCGACAATTTGAAGTATTTACTTCCGAAGGGAAAAGAACAAACCCTGTGGTCTTTATCAGAGCATTTCAAAATGTTTTACCTCGTAGCTGGACTGAAGCCCAGAAAATTAGATTTGTTGCTGTATACAGACAGGGCGATGTTCTACTGTGGGCTACGGACATGGTGGAACACGCCACTACTATGAATAGTATGGAAGAGCCTTTCTGGATAGGTATTGGTCTGAGGCCAGACAAGAGAGGCTCAAACTGGAAGTGTTCAACCCAGCTCCATTCAATAGCAAACATGGAAACTTAAGGAGCTATTTTGAAAAATATTTGAATAAAACCAGATATTGGATGAACCCAGTATTTCAAGTAGATGATCTGTTAATTTTAAAGAGCCGTCTTCCTCCTTATATTTGGGAAAAACTCATTACCATTCCAGAACACGACGCCGAATATTTTCTATCCATGCTGGACTCAGTACATTAGATATACAAAGGGAGACCAGCACAGCCCAAGCCTGTTAGTACGCAGATAGTGCCACAGCGATTTATGGACCAACAAGTTAACAATGGATTCGTAGTACAACACGGATGGCAACCTTACCCCACACAGACCTATAGTAACGGTACCGGTAATCACAATGGCAATAATGAAAGCTGTAAATTCAAGGGTGGATATAAAAGAAATGGGTAAAAATGTAATAAAAACAACTACAATGAGCAGGTACCATATGACCAGCCTGTAAAATATGTACAGACACAAGCTGCCGTCAATAATCAGCCGATCGCTTGGTAAACACGAAACAGTACCATACAACAGAACAATCCACAGACAGCAGAATTCAGCCAGCAAAGTAATGCACATTTACAGAATAACACACAAAGGCAAAGAGAATTTCAGTCGAGAGCCTCACGGGATACTAACTGGGGTAATCAAACACGAACAGTCTATATAGAAGAAGTTACACCTAACAGAGAGACCAATGCCAGCGTGATGCCCGAAAACTTGAACCAGTCACAGTAGGCCTCTGTTCTGTGGCCTGGAGGAGAGTGGGGGCACAAGCTTGATTGACACTTACTTTATCAGATATGATCAAGGTAGTGATGTAAAAGATTATCTGTATCAAAGTAATGAGGATGCACAGGAAAACTTGACAGAGGACAAGGTACAAGCTACTATTAAAGCCAAAATAATTAGTTTTTAAGGAAAATTTTTGCTTGTTCTTTTTCTTTGTACGTTAAATGTGGTTCCAATAAAGTAAGTTGTAACAAGGAAGAATTTTACTTTTATGTGTCTAGAGATGACGATACTCTAAATACAATGCTTGGGCTTGCACGTAGCCCAGTTGTAAACAAATAAATTAACTTGTGAAACACACCATAGTGTGCAATGCAAGCGGTATCGCGGAAACGCAGTGCATGCGAATTGGGGAGCAAAAAGATAGTCGAGAAACTGCAAGCTCGTGCGTGCCAGACAGGCACAGCTGGAAGTGTGCGAGTGCCCAAAAGAAACAAACCTGATGAGCTACAGCCCAGACTAAGTTTACTGAATAAACAGAGACATAGAAAAATTAAGAGTGTATCTTCTTAAGGTATGCTACTATATACATTACAGCTATATATGTACAGTATTTACAAATTTAAGTATTGAAAGTGCACGCTCTAATCATACTGGATTGATGAAAAAAATCTTGCTGCACGTAAATAGGCAAGTACAATATAAGAGGAAAACTGAATACAAGGTCACACCATGCCTCTAATACACTTTATCTTTCAGATTTATAAGGTAACTAAAGACGCACACATGACATGAAATAAGTTTTGCGATAGCACGACTGCGCACTGAAGTTAATGAATACATAGTTGAATATATGAAGAAATCATTAATACTCATCAAGCCACTATACAATTATCTATGAAGATTTAGTTTTAAGTTAGTATTAAGTTTTTCTTTCCAGGGAACGATGCATCAACACATCCTAAAGTGAAGAAAAATAAATATTTGTAGAGTGTTAGGTATCATACAAACATAAGATAGGACCACACCACAAGAGTTTGAAACCTAACTACTGTGAGTGTCGACTACCCATAAAAGTGTCAAACACCTGAAATATATTGAAATTTTTATCCACGTTTGTTACTTATAAAAAAATTGTTTTACACCCACTGTAGGTTAACATATCGTATTGATGGTACAACACTGTAAACCTCAGCAAATGAAACTGTTACCCTTAATACAATGAACATAAAAAGTAAATACTGAGCTGCACTTTTAAACATTGAATAAGTATTTGATACGATTGGTACCATCAGATTTGAGTTGCGTTTATAAACAACAAACGATTTTATTCTTGAGATCACAGTTAAGTCTATTAACGAGAAGTACCTGAGCACATCAATGCCTTTCCATGGAATTTCCTCAACTCTGTAGTGTGTAGATCCTTCCTGGAGAATGCTAGAGAGGCGAGGTCATGTATAGTTATCTGAGCAGCACGTAGTATCTATTGTAGTGCCTATTGTTTACTCCTTTGATTCTTTTGAACTGACAAATGAGCTCCAACAAGAAATCATTGTGCATAGAAATTAAATGCATGTCAATTTATGCTATAAATGAAAACAGAATCTACTACTGTATGAATGTTGTATGAAGAATGTAGAACCAAACAGGTGTAGAATGTGTACTCACATAATTGGAATCGAATAATTAAACAAAAATGAAAACAAAATGATAAGCAATGACACTATGTATAAAAAGGGGAGAGAATACATTACAGATATATAGAGATGTATATGAGCGACAATAATGGCATGTCAGCAAATGACTAGGATAAGTATTTTGTAATTGTATTTGTATTTTATTATGTTATGTGTACAGTATGTGGAAAGGATACTACATGTGTACAGTATGTGGAAAGGACACTACAGAAATTTAATGTAATGAAACTGCGTGAAAGATGCTCAAAAACGAAGTGCAAAATGTAAGAAACCTGGCTGCAAAGTGTCAAGTGCAAGTGTAATAAAACAATACGTGGGTGTGCACGAGGTAAACTAAAAATGGCAATACTTCCTGTAACACGAATTGTCTGTGCTTGACAATGCCATAAAAGCAGCAAGGAACTTACCTTGTTGATGGATATCGGGTGTATGGCTGATCTCCCCACTGAACAAGTGAGAGCGACTAAATGAAATCAATTTCTCGGGCCACTGATATGTAAACCAGTTGTCACCAGATTTCACAAAGGATCACGTCGCTGAACGTTAGCTTGATGAATCTGTGCAATAAAAGCTACTGGAAACCCACGACATGGTCACTCTGGCATCGTATTGAACACATGAGCACTAACTGGGAAGATAACAGATGTAGCGCTGCGTACGCATGCTTCACAGGCTAAACAAGGCACAGATGCTGAATGACAACAATGGGACTACATGGTTACAGCAAGCACTTTATTAGGAGAGAAAACTTATATATGTATGTGTTAAAAGAAGCTGATATGCCCGTATAAGTTGATAACCATTCAGGATAAATCCTATGGCCGAAAAGAAAGGCTACGCCCATACTGGCCAGAATTATCAACCCTCAAAAAGGGAAATAAGCTCAGACACTGTGCACCTCTGTATGATGTCATTGCACAGTGGGGGTGGGGGGTGGGGCAATAGTGTTGAATCATATTGTTTTTTCATTCTTTTCTTTTCTTACACATAAGCTATATGTAAACTGAGTGGGTTACAAACACTGCCAAATATAAATTAAGTTGTTTTGTGCCAAGGATAATGTTTTGATACATCATGGTCCTCAAAAATCTCACACCGCAACAGTGAGAAACACAGAAAAATGTGGCAGCCCATCTGTTAGAGCAAATGGAAATCAATCCAGAATTGTTGAGTCGTGTTATCACTGGTGATGAAAGTTGGTTTTTCCAGTACGATCCAGAGACAAAATGCCAAAGTTCGCAATGGTGCTCAAAGGGATCACCCAGACCAAAAAAAGCTTGCATGTCAAAGTCAAAAGTGAAATGCATGCTTGTGTGCTTCTTTGATCCAAGGGAATTGTTCATAAAGAGTGAGTGCCTCCTGGACAAACAGTTAACCAACATTACTACAAAGATATTTTAGAAAGACTTTGTAAAAGAGTTCTTTGGGTCCGTGCCAACATTGCTGACAATTGGATTCTGCATCACGATAATGCGCCATCCCATTCTGCTCTGTCAGCACAGCAATTTTTAACCTCACAACAAATTTCAGTACTACCACAGCCACCTTATTCACCAGATATCGCTCCGTGCGAGTTTTTTCTATTTCCAAGAGTCAAAATGGCGGTCAAGGGACACCGTTTCAAACAACACAAGATGTCCAAAAAACTGTGATGAGGGTCTTGGAGGATATTACAGAAGATGAGTTCCAGAAATGTTACCATCAATGGCAGAAGCACTGGAAAAAGTGTGTGCAATCAGAAAGGAACTACTCTGAAGGAGACAACACCAAACTTGACTAAAACGATAAGCAACTTTTTTTTTTAGTGAAGAAGATAAAAATATTAGAATGCACTATGTAAATGGATTATGGACAGAATTTACATGGATAGAATGTTACATCTTAATATTTCAGCCTACATTTTTACTACAATTAAGGAAAGATAAAATGTATCTTTATTCATTTATGGTGATAACTAAATTCTAAGCAACCTGCAGTAAGTAAGCAGTGTGGGTATCACAAAAAGATATATGTTGCTGCACAATTTTGGTTCCACTACCTTGTTGGTTCTATATTGGAATATGAGCATGAAGTATTATGTTTATATAAACTTTACAAAGCCAAGTCAAGTTCAACAATATTAAACAGCCATACATGAAGAATGGATGAAAAGGGTAGAGTGGCATATGAAATGCTACATTATCAACTGAATAATTTTCATTTCAATAGTGTCAACTTAATGGTAGATAACTTAGAAAAACTGGAAAGAGTCTTACCTAAGCTAATATTTTTCTCTCTTATTAACTGCAGTAAGAAAAATAGTGATTTCTTCCTTAGAATTGAGTTTGACATCAGTAATGCAGCCACAGAATGTAAAGCTGTAGATGTTCGATTGGCACTTTCATCTATACGTTCTTGCTCTGATAACTCTCCCTGCAGATAAAGATAGAAAAGGAATTACATAATAAAAGACCATACACCACATCTCCAAGCTAATTTTAGCCCCGACACTAATTAATGTCATAAAGTTATGGTTTTGTACATTGTTACACGTCGCTTGATTTAAAAGTGAAATAACAATTACTGATATTAATACAGAGCTGAATGCAGTGCATCATGAGTGTTTCTATAGCACAGTATTGTTTTTGGTGAAACAAATACTTGTACATCTATTTCGTCTAAATTGTCTTCTCAAAATCCTTCTTTCTTTCTCCATTCAGTGTCCTCAAATATCAAAAGCAATAACTGATCCAGTAGGTAAATTTTTTACAATTATTTAAATAAAATTTAATGCCAGATTACAATTTTACACATATATTATCTAGGAGACAACTGCATTCTGAAAATAATTTTATTTAATTTGTTATTTGTATTTTTTGTTGCAAGAATCCCATTCAAATTTATTCACAGAAGACAGGCACAACATTCTATTTCTTATTTATTGATAGTTCAGGGACTTCTTGTTCAAATGCACCTAGAGAATAGTACCTTAATTTCCATGTTGCTGAATTGGGCTCATGCCATTTTTTACTCAAAAATTCTGTAGTTCTTGTGGTGTGAATGGTCAAGAGATCCCTCACCCAACATCCTGTCATTGATGCACCAAGTTGGGCTACAATTCTGTGTTCCTAGATGTAAAACCGTAAGTTTCCACCACTTGTGTACCAGAGGCTTGCTTTTATCATCTCTCTCTTCACACTGTAACAAACTGTTTCATAGTTTTGTCCCTATTGTCTACCACTTTCTCTTAAATATGATAGATTTTTTTTACTGACTTAAGTGGCGACATCTCAATCAACACTATATTCTGTCTGGGACAGTTCTGTTATTCTCCAATACCTTCCAACAGTATATGTCAAATATATTGTAAAAAATACTGAAATTATTTGCTCACTTAGAAATTCATAACATGGTCAAGGAACTGAGCCACGAATATACACATAAACAATCAAGACGCTGAATATTGTAGCTTAGTAGTCAAATAAAACTTGCAATTAATGTATTATAAGGATGAGCTGGGCCTGCACAAGTTCACATGTTCTAGAAAAGAACATAAATTAGTATGCCGAGCTACAATCTTTAGCTTCTTATTGATCTGTCCATCCATTGCTCAAAGCTTCAATGCAGACAGATTAAGAACTTTTACTGAGGGTGAAACCGCAAGTTCTGGTGATGGGAATGTCAGAAAGTAGATTTGCTTTTTACCATAAATACTTTTAAAATGCTTGTATTAGTTGTAAATTGCAATCACAATGTTGGATGTGCTGCAACAGCCAAGCCGTTATCAATAATATTAATTACTTTTGATATGGTTTGTTGACCTACAGTCATGGTTACTGATTTTAGGTCCTGTTTATTTGCATAACACACACTATATCAAAATAAATAACTGCATAATATACTAAAAAGCCTTGGAATACCACTTTTCACCATGACCACAACATATTCCATCATATAAATATTATTAAAATTACATTGCCACTAGGGACTTAAAACTGTAGCACCTATTTTTGGAAAGGTTACCCTTTTTTGCCAAAATTCGTATCTATTTTTGGCAAAAATCACACCTATATTTTGGCAAAATTCTTTTTGTTTGCACATGACTAGATGTAAAAATTTTAATGGTTATAATGATACATGTCTGAAGCTGAAGCTTTAGTGCTTTGAAATTTGCAGTGAAACATAACATTCCATTAGTAAATGCCATGGTACACTCTTAGGCTCTTCTAGAAATGGAAGATATTCACATGAATGAAGAGAGAAAAACTATTTTTTAAGTTAATCGAACTAGAGGAGGAGCAAAACACTGCCATTACACTTCTCACTTCTATTCAAGCAGAGTCAAGAATGTACACAGGAGTTGCACCTTCTATGGGCATGAGTGGTGAATGGAAGGTGCCACTTGCTGTTGTGGACATATTATTCTGTGCAGCCACTGATGAAAGATCTAACAGTGGCCCACCAAGGAATGACCGAAGAGCCTGAATTAGCAATGAATGTTACATAAAATGTATGGTAACTGACTTACTCATAGTACATGGACAAGAAAGAAGCAATCTGTTGCTCACACTGTATTAATGGTTAATATGACAACATATGGTTGAAGTGATGGAAATCTGGTAATGAATGCTTCACTTTGTTTGTGGAGAGAAATGAGCTCTTTTTCCACCTAATTCATGAAATTAACAGGAAAGAGGACCTAAGCATGGTGAAAAAAATGATTAGCTGGGACAGAAAAGCAGGACCAGCTGCACGAGATTAAGTTACAGGTGACTGTGGTACCCAGAAGATATTAGCAAACAAACTGAGTCTAAAAGAAACATTATGTGCTATTCCAGGAGAATGTATGTAACTGGTAGGTTTGACATCTCCCTGTGAGGACTAGGTACACATCAAATTGACTGTTTTAAAGAAAGTGATGATGGAGGAGATTTGACTGGAACATTTGCTTTTGCAAAGCAAACAGATTCTCCCCTCACATCTTTAGGCTCTTCCACAACCAAACAGAATTGAGAATCAATACAGAATAGTAAGCCTCCAACCTATCCTCAAAATAGCCTGCACTACAGAAATTTCAGTCCATTCCAAAGGCCTTACAGTTAGCTGCTCATTCAAGTTCAGTTATTAAGGGCTTTTGAAATTTCTACTTTCCTTCACAAGGACACTACAATGGCAGCTCTTCTTTACAACTGCATAACCAACTCAACAATAAAATTGGTTAATATTTCAACTTTGTTTATATGTCCATTCAACTGTGATCATCTACCAATTTCAGTGTTCATCATTTAACAATCTTGCGAGAGTTTGTAGCTTCCAACCTTGGCTCACCGTCTTTCAACAGATTCCGTCCAAACAAGAACCTCAAAATTACAGTTATGGTTGTAAGTTGATCAACTTTCCTGACGATACTTTTGTTGTAAACAGCAATAATTACCTATAGTTGGGCCTCAGCCTGATGTCAAACATACCCACACACGAAACCTGCCGCAGTGAATTCACTAGAGAAGTCCCATCTGACTTATCACCAATTCTCCAATCTCTGGGTAGTTCCATTACTCTCTCTCCTAAACATGACATCCTCCTCAATCCAACATTCGGTTGTTTCTCATTTTTTACGTGCTTACAAAATTCCATTAGCCCAACCACCCAAGACATGCCAGTGTATCAGGGTACTGCAAACACACTGAAAAAATCTCTACCACTATAGGCCAAACAACATGAATGTACTGCCCAAAGGCCTCCTCCTACTTAATAAACAACCCTCTTGGTCCACCTACTTGGTCACTTTGCCACTGGGGGCTGATGCTACTTCATTGTACATCAACATACTCAATGTCAAGGTTATGCTGCAGTTGAACATTGTTGCCCAAATGACTTCAAGTCCACTGCTTCGCCCAGTAATGAAAGTTATCTATAAATCAACAGCCCTGCCAAGATGAATGGAGAAATCCTTTGAAAACTTGTTCATGGGCAATCCAGAGGACTCCTTTCTTGCATCCAAAATCCTAAATCCCCCCACCTCACACAGACTCATACAGCTGGACTCAACAAGTAACTTCTCGATTCATTTAATCAGGTTATCTTTAAACAGCCAAGTAGGAAAAATGTGGATCATTACAGGGATTAAAGTATCTTGTGAAATGATAAGGGAAATGTATGCTGGCAAGAACATGAAGAGCTCGTGCAATAGTTGCACACTACAAAAACCACTCAAAATTACTAAGAAAGGTTATTAAAAGCTCAAGGAACATGCACATAATGTCTGAAATCAGTAATTCCTACAACAGAATTAAGGCTTTATGGAATGTAGTGAAACGAGAGACAGGACAACCAGCCATGGAACAGGATGACATCACTATTCAACTGAATGGAAAGGCTACAAATTATGAGTCACATGTAGCAAAAATATATTATTTTTTCTTAAATACAGTAGAAAGTATAGGGACAAAAAAGTTCATGGGAAAAATCTTAGCAGTATGTTGAAAAAGCAACTCTTATAAAATTCAATCATATGAATGTATCACCAACTTCTCCTTCTGAACTTTAGAAAATTATGCATTCTCTCCAAAATAAAAGCTCATCTGGTTTTCATGGCGTTTCCAATAGAGTACTAAAGATTTCTTCCCATATAATAAGCCTAATGTTGTTAGAGATGTGTAACACATTACTAACTCAGCGCACTTTTCAAGACAGACTGAAGTATGTCACTGTCAAACACCTACTTAAGAAAGTTAAACAATGGAAAATCCAGGATGGAATGTAGGACAGTAGCTAATAGGGGTTGGTCACTGTCCTCATCCATCCAGCACCTTTGCTGTTCCCATTCCAGCACTACACAGCCATCATTCCACCATCACACCCAGTCTTTTTACTTCTCTCCTTTTCCACTACTCCCCCCCCCCCCCCCCCCAAGTTTCCCTTGCCCACCGTCTAACCTGCAGCACCTGACCGTCTGCCACCCCCACCATACTATCCCTCCCCCACCCCACCCCACCATCCTCCTTACCCCCACCCAGTTGCCACTTCTATCATGCAATGGTGCTGCTGCTCACAGTGGGGTTTCAGTTGCCCGAGACTGTATGTGAGAGTTGTGTTTGAGAGAGAGAGAGAGAGAGAGAGAGAGAGAGAGAGAGAGAGAGAGAGAGAGAGTGTGTGTGTGTGTGTGTGTGTGTGTGTGTGTGTGTGTGTGTGTGTGTGTGTGTGTGTGCGCGCGCACGTGCATATTATCTATTGTTGACGAAGGCCTTAATGACCAAAAGCTTCTTTTGTGACAGTCTGTTTGTTGTGCCTATCTGCAACTCAGCACCTTCCCTTTTCATAATATTGTTACTTAAGGAAGTTGATAAGAGAGGTCAATAAGTACCTGACATCATTTTCCATAAATTTTTAAGAAGGTGATGTATTCTTGAATAATATTTCATCTTAACAACAATAATATCGTCGGAAAGTTACAGTTTGGATTGCAGAAGAGTGGCTATGCTGAGAATGCCATTTACACATTCACTCACCAAATTTTAGAAATGTTAGATAATAAAATAGCACTGATTAGTATTTTCTGTGCTCTATCTAAGGCATTTGACTATGTGAATCGCAGTATTCTCCTTGATGAATTGAAGTTTTATGGGATTCATTGTACATCCAATCAGTGCATACTGTCGTATCCAACCAAAAGAATGCAGAAAGCCATATTTAGTAATTCAAGCAATAGAATCCATGGATGTAATTCTGAATAGGAAGATATCACATGTGATGGTTCCCTGAGGCTCAATTTTACACCCACTATTGTTCCTCATATATGTAAATCGTCTCCCGTCTCATACACAACAAGCAGAATTAGTACCTTTTGCAGATGACACTAGTGTTGCAATCATTCCGAGTATACATACAAAAACAGAAGAAATGGTAAACAATGGTCTTAAAAGTATCACTGACCGATTTTCTGCAAATGGTTTCCCCTTCAATTTTAAAAAGACCATACATATCCACTTCTGCATATCTAAGGCTGCTACACCAGTGATAAGTGTCTCACATGGTGAGGAAATAATAAATAGGGTGGAAACTTTAAAATTCTCAGGTTTCCATATTGGTGAAACTTTTAACTGTAAAAAGCACATTTTGGAACTCCTAAAACAACTTAGTTCAGCTACATTTGCACTTAGAATCATTCCATATCTTGTGGAGACACAAATCAGTAAGTTGATATATTGTCATTCAGTAGTGTCATATAGAACAATATTCTGGGGTACCTCATCTTTAAGGACAGTCTTCATTGCTGAAAAACATGCTGTAAGAATAATATGTGGTCCTCACTTACAATTAACCTTGTAGACATCTAATGAGGGGTTGGACATTCTGACTACTGCTTCACACTATATTTAATTTCTCATGAAGTTTGTTGTCAATAATCCACTACAGCTCAAAATGAACAATGATGAATGTAATTACAGCAACAGAAGGAAAAATGCCATTCA
Source organism: Schistocerca cancellata (assembly GCF_023864275.1). NCBI lineage: Eukaryota > Metazoa > Arthropoda > Insecta > Orthoptera > Acrididae > Schistocerca > Schistocerca cancellata. The sequence continues at coordinate 463,180,552 of NC_064627.1, read as the reverse complement.
CTACTCCACATTAAGGTTTTCTTTAGCACAAAAAGTGATGCACAATGCTATAACAAAACTTTTTGGTTACTTACCCACTGACATAAAATCTCTGACAGAAAGCGTAGTAAAATTTTGAAACAAACTGCAAAAGTTTCTTCTTGACAACTCCTTCTAATCCAAGGAATAATTTCTATTATTGTAATGTGTAAAAGGTAGTGGGTAGGAATTACTAGCTCACATCTCAGTGTGTGTATAAACACACCTTACAAATGTCAGCATGTAGCCATACTGATAAATTAATTTGCGATCTGAATCTAAAAGAACTAATTCCACATCATTATGATTTATTGTGCAAAATGATCCATGGAACATGTGTAATACCTTCAAGTTGAACAAATATACTTAAAGGAAGACGCAATACATGAAAGTCACAGATCAAGTAAACACAGTAAGACATGTGCACGCTTTAACAGTCAAATCATAACTGAGTCCAAGTCTAGCGGCCGCTGGCTGGCTGGCCACTTAGGTGGCGCTGCTACTGCATGGCTGGCAGACAGCGCCGCATGCAGAGGACGCGCGTAACTGCGCAGCGGCACTTTGAAAGATCGGCGAGTCACAACACTTTTTCCCCCTTCGAAGTTCTTGCACAGGCTTGATGGAGCTGGCCTGTAGATTGCTAACGTCCGAATGACGCACTGCAACACCCGTGTCCGTCTGGATTTCATACAGGCATTGGCCACGGTGTCGTAAGATGCGGCCAGGACTCCATTTTGGCCGCCTGCCATATCCCCATACCCATACAAGATCGTCAGTGGTGAACCGGTCAAGCGAAGGCACCCGCAGCCGTGAGTTGGAAGGCCACAGACGATGAAGTAGCGTGCGGGGCTGTCGGCCATGTAAGAGCTCAGCCGGGCTGTGGTCGCCCATGGGGATGAAATGGTAAGAAGCCAGAAATTGGATAAGCGCATCAACAGCAGAAGAAGTCAGGAGTTTCCTCATCTGAGCCTTAAATGTGCAGACAAGTCGTTCAGCCTCACCGTTTGACTGTGGATGGAACGGAGGGGCCATGACATGCATGACGCCGTGACGGGCACAAAAATCCACAAAATCGGAAGAGGCAAATTGTGCACCATTATCAGTAACAAGAGTAGAGGGAAGGCCTTCCACAGAGAAAATGCGAGCTACAGTATTGGTGGTTACCACGGTGGTAGGAGACGTGCAACAGACAATGAAAGGAAAGTTAGAGTAGGCGTCAATAACGAGAAGCCAATAAGTACCTAAAAAAGGTCCTGCGAAGTCAGCATGATTACGCTCCCAGGGCTTCTCAGGCAAAGGCCACAATGACAAAGATGACTTCAGGGCGGCTGCCTGTGACGCACATGGGCTGCACGCAGCGACCATGTGTGCGATTACAGAGTCGATGTCGGTCCAGTACACATGACAGCGCGCCAGAGATTTCGTGCAAGAGACACCCCAGTGCCATTGGTGAAGGAGGCGCAAGACCGAAGCACGCAAAGACGCAAGTACCACAACACGCGGCGAAGGAGGATAACACCATCCCTAGCTGTGAGGCACTAACGCAAAGCATAGTAGTTCCACAACGGATCAGAAGTCTTAGCGGACGGACGATCTGGCCAACCCTTGTGAATACAGCGTAAAACCCGGGAGAGGGTAGGGTCAGAACCCGTAGCAGCTGCCAGACGGTCCCCAGTGATGGGGAACCCGTCCACAACCCGTTGCTCGGCAACATCCAGGTGGAAACACAAAAGTTCATCCCTATCGAATGCCAGATCAGGACCCGTGGGAAGGCGAGACAGTACATCAGCATTCGCATGTTGAGCCGTCGGCCGGAAATGAATCTCATAATTGAAACAAGACAAGTAAAGAGCCCAACGCTGGAGGCGGTGTGCAGTCTCGTCGGGAAGTGATGATGGATGATACAAGGAAACAATTGCTTGTGATCCATTAAAAACTGAAATTTGGATCCATAGAGAAAAACACCAAACTTATAAAGAGCATAAATAATGGCCAAAGCTTCTTTTTCAATTTGAGAATACTTTTGTTGGGCACCCGTGAGCGTTTTGGAGGCATAACCAATGGGTGCTTGTTCAGAACCGTCAGAAAAACGGTGCGCAAGGACTGCACCGACCCCGTATTGAGAGGCGTCCGTGGCAAGAACAAGATGTTGGCCAGGTCGATAAGTAGCCAGGTACGGGGCCTGTTTCAGCATAGTGTTCAATGTCTGGAAAGTCGCATTGCATGACCCAGACCAGTGAAAAGGCACGTTTTTATGCAACAGGCGCTGCAACGGCTTAGACACCGAAGCAGCAGACGGTAAAAACTTGTGATAGTATGCTATTTTCCCCAAGAAGGCCTGCAGTTCCTTAACAAATGTAGTGCGAGGAAGGGCATCGATCGCAGTGACAGTTTGCTGAAGCAGACGAATACCATCCCGAGAGATTTGAAACCACAAGTACATGATAGATGTCTGACAAAATTTTGATTTCTGAAGATTACACTTAAGACCAGCAGTCTGTAAGACATGAAAAAGTGTGCAGAGATTTTGAAGATGTTCATCAGTGGTGGAGCCAGTGATAACAATGTTGTCCTGGTAATTTATACACCCAGGGCAGTGAGCAATAATTGTTCCAAGAATCGCTGAAAGAGAGCAGGGGCGGTGGCAACCCCAAATGGCAGTTGTTGGTATTGATAGAGGCCGAAAGGCGTGTTAAGGACCAGAAACTGCTGGGAAGCAGCGTTGAGAGGAAGTTGATGATAAGCTTCTGACAGGTCAAGTATAGAAAAATACTGGCCTCCAGCAAGTTTAGTAAACAATTCATCAGGTCGAGGCATAGGGTAAGTGTCGATAAGGCATTGAGCATTTACAGTGGCTTTGAAATCGCCACAGAGATGAATATCACCATTTGGCTTAGCAACGACAACAACAGGAGAGGACCACTCACTGGAAGTGACAAGAAGCAAGACCCCTGAAGCAGTGAGACGATCCAGCTCCCGTTTGACCTGATCAGGAAGGGCCACAGGAATGGGCCGAGCCCGAAAAAACTTACGCCGAGCAGTGGGTTTCAGCATGATATTAGTTTCAAAGTCGTTTGCACGGCCTAACCCAGAAGAAAAAAGGGATGAAAATATCGTCGACAAGGAATCCGACTGACCATAAGGAACAGCATCAGAGACGATATTGACAAAGTCATCTATGGAGAACCCAAAAATGCGAAAGGCATTGAAACCAAAAAGATTCTCTGCGTTACTATGGTCGACTACAAATATGGGAACAGTGCAAATGATAGATTTGTAAGATACCTCAGCATCAAACTGTCCCAAGAGAGAAATCTTCTGTTTATCGTAAGTTTGTAATTGCCTAGTGACAGGTGACATGATTGGAGAACCCACCTGAAGATATGCCTGAGAATTGATGATAGTGGCAGCAGAACCAGTATCCACCTGCATGCGAACATCTCGACCAAGTATTTGGACAGTGAGGAATAACTTCCCTGAAAGGGAAGAAGTACAATTGACAGACAACACAGAATCAGAATCAGCGTCATGTTCATGAACATCATGTATGCAGTCGGATTTGCAAACGGATCACACATGACACCCCCCCCCCCCCCTTTTTTTTGTGACACACGGCCCACCGTTGTGGACAATCTTCTCGTGAATGTTTCGTAAAACACCGCGGACATGAAGGAAATTGCCGTGGGTTTTGCTGCAGTTTCTTAGAGGTTTGTTTACAGTTAGACTGAGTCTGCGCATGGGAGTGTAATGCGGCCATGTCGGCTAACGGGGACACGCCACACGCTTCGTCAACATCGCACAGAGGTTGTATTTTCCCGACGTTGCCCCATGTCTCTATTTGTGCTCCAGCGGCGCAAGAAATTTCAAAAGACTGAGTGATGGATAGGACTTCATCTAGAGTCGGATTTGCCAACTGAAGGGCACATTGCCTAACATCTTTGTCGGGTGCTGATCGGACAATAGCATCCCGTACCATGGAATCGGCGTAGGATTCTTTGTGAACTTCAGTAACAAACTGACACTTTCTACTGAGGCCGTGAAGTTCAGCAGCCCAAGTGCGATCGGATTGATTCGGTTGTTTTTGACAACAATAAAAGGCAACACGAGAGGCTACCACATGCGTTTGCTTTTGAAAATAGAAGGACAGAAGTAAGCACATTTCAGCAAAGGACAAAGACGCAGGATCTTTCAAAGGAGCCAACTGCGACAACAACCGATACATTTGAGGTGAAATCCATGAAAGGAATAGAGACTTACATGTTTGTTCGTCCGCGACATGAAATGCCAAGAAGTGCTGTCGAAGACATTTTTCATAATTAGACCAGTCTTCCGCCATTTTGTCGTAAGGAGGAAAAGGAGGTAGAGACAACGACGAGAGACACCCTGCATTTGATGCCGTGACGAAATCAAGAATCGCATTTGTGAGAAGCGTTTGCTGTTCTATGAGACCTTGCAATAGTTGCTCTAAAGTAGCCATGGAAACATGTGGGTCAACGATGGAAAAGAAAAATCACTACCTCGTCGCCAATTGTAATAACTTCAAGTTGAACAAATATATTTCAAGGAAGACGCAATACATGAAAGTCACAGATCAAGTAAACAGAGTAAGACGTGTACACTTTAACAGTCAAATCATAACTGAGTCCGAGTCTAGCGGCCGGTGGCTGGCTGGCCGCTTCGGTGGCGCTGCTGCTGCATGGCTGGCAGACAGCGCCGCATGTAGAGGACGCGCATAACTGCGTGGCAGCACTTTGAAAGATCGGCGAGTCACAACAACATGAAACCACCAAATAAACTAAGAAACTTTCCAAAATGCAGGAAGTCTTTTGTGACTTACCCATACACTCAACACTCCTTTAACTCTTAGTCACAGCTGTGACTACATCCCAACATGCCCTGAAGCAAGAAACCAAAGTGCTACTCTGCCAATAAGCAAATGAATTGTAGGATGTGAGGTCCGCCAGTTATGCAAAACACCCTTTTTAGTATCCACATAATTTTGTAATCATTTAGTACAGATTAAATAAAATGGAAACCCACTAATGATGACACAGTGGTGCTGAAACATGTTTGGATACTTGGGGAAAATGGTTCAAATGGCTCTGAGCACTATGGGACTTAACATCTGAGGTCATCAGTCCCCTAGAACTTAGAACTACTTAAACCTAACTAACCTATGGACATCACATACATCCCTGCCCGAGGCAGGATTCGAACCTGCGACCGTAACGGTCGCGCCGTTCCAGACTGAAGCGCCTAGAACCGCACAGCCACTACGGCCGGCGATACTTGGGAAAAAACGGTGTTTCGCATAACTGGAGGACCTCACATCCTACAATATTAACTGTAAACACGGTAAACACAAGGAGCTGTAAATCCAAATGATGAGTAAGCAAATGAATATTGATATTCCTACCTGACAAATTATGTCACCCCAGCTCCTAAATCCCTGTCTCTTGGGTCATGTCTATGTGGAAAACCCAGATACAAGACTTGTCAATGACTTCTGCTCATCAGTTCCTAATCCAGCCCTGTCAGTGACATTTACTACCCAATCTGAGACAAAGTCATCTGTGGAAATAGTCACCTATCATCATCACAACACTAGTACAGCATCCTGCACAGATATGATCATAAACAAACTTCCAAACCAGATGAATGGCCACTGCAAAACTATGGCTATGCGCCAGTTCGACAACTAGGTGCAGAAAAAACGGGGTAAACATAATTTGGATGACTTCAATGGCTGTTTAAAAACCCAATCAATCATAATGCTCTGGTCCTACAGATTTCATTCTTAAGAACTGAATGACCAAAAACGTTACTTAGGTAACAACATTATGAAAAGTAAAGTTGCCAATCACCATATAACGGAGATGCTGAGTCGCAGATAGGCACAACAAAAAGACTGTCACAAATAAAGCTTTCGGTCAGTAAGGCCTTCGTAAAAAAAAAAAAAAACCACACACACACACACACACACACACACACACACACACACACACACAACACACACACGCACACACAACACACACTCACATGACTGCAATCTCAGGCAACTGTAGTTATGTAGGTAACAGAGATCAATCAACTTTTGTTAAAAATTATTTTTATATGTAAAAATGTGTGCAATAAACTGACATGAACAGTGGATACTGTTTAAAGCCATGCTGCTGTACCAGTGTGTATGTTTCCCTATGTATTATTCATCCATACTAAAATTTTAAACATTTCAACAGGAAAATCCATTTGTAAGACAAGTTTATTTCTCAGTGTGGGATGTGATACGTAAGTGGAAGGAACTGCTTACACTGTAGCCTTATTTAATTATGAAGAACATTTCTCTATACAGTAAATATATTCTCATAATTGAGATTCAAACATGGAGAAAAATGTGTGAGATGTGCATGCATTCTATCTGTTTTATTTTCGCATTTGCAGAAAGAAGTAAGAACAAGTAGGAATACATTCCGCCTAAATAATGTGACTGTGAAGAACAGGAATAGCGAGTTTCACTCTCTTCATGTAATGCTGGAAATTCGAAAAGTGTCTGTTGACCTTCAAATATTAAAGTTGAAATAATTAACATGTTAAAAGTATGCTGTAATCTTCATGAGAACAGGGCAATTGAATGAACAATCATACCTCAACAACAAAAGCTTCCATGATAATCTTGCACAAAGATTCAAACATGTTACTCTGCCACTGTAGTTTTTCAATTTTTTGTTCTTCAAAACACCCAAAAAGGGTTGGTATGAATGTTATTGCCATCATTCTGAGCTCATGGAAAGGATGCTGTACATAAAATAGTATTTCCTCAGCAATTGGTGTTTCATCCCTCACAATGCTTCCAGGCAGTTTTGTTCCAACCCTCCACAATGACCATGATGCATCACCGTCAACCTAAGATCAAAATAATTGATTAAAAAGTATCATAAAACAAAGCCTAAAATGTTAACATTATAGGAAACTTCCAAACAGTGAAAACTCAAAATGTACTTCACATAGGACTTAGTACATTTTATAAATTTATTATCGAAACACACCAACTTGAAAGCAATTAGGTCAGTGCTGTAGTGAGAAATTTCTGATCACCTCAGTTACATTTATTTCATTCTTCAGATATGAACAGGTCCCCCACTGAATTTTAATATAAGAGCAACATAGATTTCAACCAGGAATACCAACTATAGGTGCCATTTTTGCAGCCAGACAGTTTGTAGAAAATAAATGGAAATTTAGGAAAGATATCATAGTTGCAGTCATAGATATCAAAAAGGATTATGACACGGTTAGAAGCGTAGAGTTATGGCAAAGTCTGAATACTCTGGAACTGTCAAAAGATTGTAACTGAGAATCAGAAACATGTACAACAAATGCCTGAATTGTGTTATAATACAAAAAGATCAGAATGGTTTAGAACAGATGGAGGGCTTTGGCAAGGAAGTGTGCTCTTGCCAGTGTTAATTAATATAGTCATAGACAATCATAAGGAAAGCTCAGTAGAGTAGATTATCTGAAAATTGTAACATATGCAAATGAAGTGATGATTTGGGAAAAAAATGAACAGAAGTTGGAAGAACAACTAAATACCTAGCAGAGATTAACTAATTAACAAAAAGTGAGGTATTGAGAAACAGCAGGAATAATGAAAAAATGAAGGACAGGCATCTAAGGAATAAATTAACCAAGAAAAGAAACACCAAGGCTGAAATTTTGGAGAAATGGTTCAAATGGCTCTGAGCTCTATGGGACTTAACTTCTGAGGTCATCAATCCCCTAGAACTTAGAACTACTTAAACCTAACTAACCTAAGGACATCACACACATCCATGCCCGAGGCAGGATTCAAACCTGCGACGGTAGTAGTCATGTGGTTCCAGAATGTAGCGCCTAGGCTGGCAAATTTTGGAGAGAACTGAAAACTATCCAAAATTTTCTTATTGCATATGAGACAGAATTAGAAATTGGAAAATACCTACCAACCAAAAATCAACATATAAAAGTCACATTATCTCCCATTTTCACCTATGGATCAGAAAGTCTCACCTAGACAAAGAAGATCTGAGCAGAATACAAGCAACACAGATGCATTTTCTTCAAGGCATCCAGGGCAACATAAGAACGGACAGGATAAGGAATGAACACAAAATACCCTTCAGATTAACCCCCTAAGTGAATCTATGGAGAGAAATGGTTTAAATGGTTTGGCCATATATAGGAAATGGACAAAATCTGTATGAAGGCAAATTGGAAGACCATGAACAAGATGGAGAGACCAGGTGAAGGATGAAGTGAACCGAAGTGGACTGCAGTGAGAGGAGAGACTGAATGATAAGACTATGGGAGGAAAGAGAAGCTTGGAAGAGGTTCTGTGAGTGACCTGCATAAGAAGAAATGTTGCAGGAAGAAGGAGGAGGAGGAGAAGACAATGCGCATAAAGCTATAGTCTGTAACTCCATAGTCACAAGGCAGTTGGCCTGCTATTACAGTGCAGCCACATCATGACAGGAAGCACCTGGAGACTATGTGAAAAAATAAAGAAATCCTCTCAGGTAGAATGCAGATCTAAAAACAGTTTCACTTCACACCCCTTTTTTTTATATTTGTGTGGATTTCTCTTTTAATTTGTATGACTGACGAAACTCCTAGTATATGTCACCTGAAAATTAAAGTCTCATGGCAAAGATTTATTCAGTATTTGTTAAACAACAGAACACCATTCCATTACACAATAACAGGCAAAGTCAAACTTATAATGCTTACAATTCAACTAATGTAAGTACTGAAAAGTAGTTATTTCTCACCTATATAATCATACAACTTTTGTGGCAAATCTGTTCTACTAAATTTTCTCACTGTAATTACCAGGTTAATTCTGTATCCAAACCGAGTTTTCAGCATAGAGTAGCCTTTGTCAGAAAACTAACTAACCTTAAAAAAAGTAATGGAATCACACAGATGTGTATGGTGTAGTAGTGTCTACTGCAACTAGAGGTTACATTGGTGGAAATGATGGAAAACTGTGTACAGCACCTTTTTTTCAATTGTGACCTATAATATACGACATAGTTCTAGGCTGTCTCGCAGCATCAAGTGCCCACTTTCATGAAGCACTGCATGTGCTTTATGAAAGTTGTTGACACATATTTTAATTTCCACAGCCTATTTGGTGGTTTGAGTCCTAGTAGTTTGAAGTGTAGATTCTGTACAAGAATCTATGTCTGGTCAAACATCTTGTGCTTGAGCACAAGGTTGCATTCAGCAAAAGTATATTTTTTTGTGCACTTGATGAGCTGCTGCTCTGAAATGCAATCCTGTCTCTGAGTAGAAAGACAGGAATATTACTACAGAAATCAGGCATTTCTAAATGATGATGTGGAGAACTCGTGACAACAAGCCCTGTGGTCACCTTCCTACAATAGCAAAGAAGGTGCACCAATAAGACCCACTGTTTGCCTATGAACTCTTCAACAGACAGACATACCAAATATTTAATGCAATTAATGGCACCTTTTGTTGGTTGCTGTGAACACAGTTTTATGAACTCTATATGTTTGTTGACATTATCATCAAACAAATAAGGACAGAAGCAGACAGAGTTATGCTCATAGCACCAGCTGTGGAAAAATTTTCAGGGGGATCTTGAAGAATGTTTTACCTTTAAATTTGAGATAATTTTTTGATTTTGCCTCACTGCAACAAAAAATTGCAGCAATCACTGATCAGATGACCAACATATATCTCAACGTAAAGTTTACTGCAGAAACGGAGGATGATGGTAAAGCTACCCTTCTTAAGATATTTTAGTTGAATGTAATTTAGATGGTGGGCTTGGCCACTAATGTATCCTAAAGCAATCTACACAGAGTAATATCTAAATGGGCACAGTTTCCATCATCTGCTCACAGAGATGAGCTGAACCGTAACACACTAAGCCGAAACCATAATAAACTATCTAACCTCTGAGAAAATGGCTACCTGCCACATGAAATGAAGTCAGCTCTCTCTGGGAAACATAAGATCATAACCATTCAATCCACAAAATATCAGCATACGATGATTATTCCACTGTGTGGAGCAACGAGCAACACAGAGTGCAGTTTAATGATCTTAAGCATACATTGGATTAAAACTTTCAGCCTTCTAAGGAAATCAAAAAGAAAAGGGTAGTCAAAAATGTAGAGTATCAGACATTTGTATTGTTGCATATGACTTGGCAGTAGTGATTTGTGGTAGTTCAGTCAAACTGTTTTACAGCACTTTATTGTACACCGATGGCAAATAAAATACCGACATCTACAAACATCAGTTGCCAAACATAGCCTTGTGAACAAACACAAGATGTCATTTAAGCACTCACAGATTCTAGCCCACACTACACATTATCAGGATGACCCAAGTCATTAAAAGAGGCTGTGGAAATTAGAATGAATGTGAATGACTCTCATAGAGATATAGGCTACACACTCAGTAATGCATCAAAGTGCGCACTTGATAGCAAGGGCTTGTATAGGAGCACTTTTCTTATTATAAATCATGGTAGAAAGACACAGCACTGGGAGGGTACAGAAGCTACATTAAGGAAAGACAAACCTACATTTATAGCATTTGTAGACTTACAGAAAGTTTTTGACAATGTTGACTGGAATACTCTCTTTCAAATTCTGAAGGTAGCACGGGTAAAATACTGGGAGCAGTTACAAGAGTCAAGGAGCTCGAAAGGGAAGCAATGATTGAGAAGAGAGTGAGGCAGGGCTGTAGCCTGTCCCCAGTGTTATCCAACCTGTACATTGAACAAGCAGTGAAGGAAACAAAAGAAAAATTTGGAGTAGGAATTAAAATCCACAGACAAGAAATAAAAACCTTGAGGTCTGCTGATGACACTGTAATTCTGTCAGAGACAACAATGGACTTGGAAGAACAGTTGAACGGAATGGGCATGGAGTGCAAAGGAGAACCTCGGAATACTAGACTACAAGAGCCGTCAATGAATACTCAAGATTACAATGTCAATAATGTGTTATGTTTGTTTGGTTGTAGTACAGTACCCACTCAAGTTACTAGTATGAAATTGTTCATGTAAAAACAAATCATGTTAACTGAAGCAAGTTAAAATTATCTTAAAAGAATGGTATTAAAAGAATACATACACTCCTGGAAATTGAAATAAGAACACCGTGAATTCATTGTCCCAGGAAGGGGAAACTTTATTGACACACTCTTGGGGTCAGATACATCACATGATCACACTGACAGAACCACAGGCACATAGACACAGGCAACAGAGCATGCACAATGTCGGCACTAGTACAGTGTATATCCACCTTTCGCAGCAATGCAGGCTGCTATTCCCCCATGGAGACGATCGTAGAGATGCTGGATGTAGTCCTGTGGAACGGCTTGCCATGCCATTTCCACCTGGCGCCTCAGTTGGACCAGCGTTCGTGCTGGACGTGCAGACCACGTGAGACGACGCTTCATCCAGTCCCAAACATGCTCAATGGGGGACAGATCCGGAGATCCTACTGGCCAGGGTAGTTGACTTACACCTTCTAGAGCACGTTGGGTGGCACGGGATACATGCGGACGTGCATTGTCCTGTTGGAACAGCAAGTTCCCTTGCCGGTCTAGGAATGGTAGAACGATGGGTTCGATGACGGTTTGGATGTACCGTGCACTATTCAGTGTCCCCTCGACGATCACCAGTGGTGTACGGCCAGTGTAGGAGATCGCTCCCCACACCATGATGCCGGGTGTTGGCCCTGTGTGCCTCGGTCGTATGCAGTCCTGATTGTGGCGCTCACCTGCACGGCCCCAAACACGCATACGACCATCATTGGCACCAAGGCAGAAGCGACTCTCATCGCTGAAGACGACACACCTCCATTCGTCCCTCCATTCACGCCTGTCGCGACACCACTGGAGGCGGGCTGCACGATCTTGGGGCGTGAGCGGAAGACGGCCTAACGGTGTGCGGGACCTTAGCCCAGCTTCATGGAGACGGTTGCGAATGGTCCTCGCCGATACCCCAGGAGCAACAGTGTCCCTAATTTGCTGGGAAGTGGCGGTGCGGTCCCCTACGGCACTGCGTAGGATCCTACGGTCTTGGCGTGCATCCGTGCGTCGCTGCGGTCCGGTCCCAGGTCGACGGGCACGTGCACCTTCCGCCGACCACTGGCGACAACATCGATGTACTGTGGAGACCTCAAGCCCCACGTGTTGAGCAATTCGGCGGTACGTCCACCCGGCCTCCCGCATGCCCACTATACGCCCTCGCTCAAAGTCCGTCAACTGCACATACGGTTCACGTCCACGCTGTCGCGGCATGCTACCAGTGTTAAAGACTGCGATGGAGCTCCGTATGCCACGGCAAACTGGCTGACACTGACAGCGGCGGTGCACAAATGCTGCGCAGCTAGCGCCATTCGACGGCCAACACCGCAGTTCCTGGTGTGTCCGCTGTGCCGTGCGTGTGATCATTGCTTGTACAGCCCTCTCGCAGTGTCCGGAGCAAGTATGGTGGGTCTGACACACCGGTGTCAATGTGTTCTTTTTTCCATTTCCAGGAGTGTATTATTCATGATTTTATGAAGCAAACAATATCAAGAGCTTATGTGTTTACGAACCAAACCCTTTCAGCCCATGACAGTCAGATGCTTTCCTGATAAAGACAACTGTAGATACTGTCAAAAGCTGTGATCCATAGAGAGAATTGATGTATGCACAGAGAATTTTTAACATGACTTTTCTGTTGCCTACAACACATAATGTTATTTCTTATCAGTTAGATTTACTAAGTATAGTATAAGTTAGGTATAAATTTATCACCGTTTATTTTCATAAAGTTCTACCAGCACACAAATTTGTGGCATCCTGGACTTACATAAAATTCGTATACCATTAACAGTTCTGTTTGCTAACTATAGCTGGATTTGAACAGAAACAAATCAATACCAACAAACTATTGAATTTTCCATTCTCAGTAACCCTTGCAAAAAGTGAGAAGTATGTTGCAAACACCATACATGTTTCCAAAATGTTTTGTGTTTATGCATACGTTACATGTGCTAAGCAGAAGTTGGGACACCAAACGTTCACAATGTTCAAAGACACAAGTTCAATTTTTTTCCCCAACTAAAACTTTGTGGCCTAGATACCAATGATTTGTAAATTTTGCCATTTTTTTGGCTTCAAGCACCTGATGGAGCTGTCATGAACTTATTTCTGATACACAACAAAAAAGTTGTGTAAATGAAATGTGAGTTTTCAGATAATGGTATAAATATGGAACAATGTTTCTTGGCAAGTATGCGTATTGTTGCCTGAGTGCCTGAATTAAATATTTGAGGATGCAAATGATGATATAAGAAATGACGAATCCGAACTGGGAACCAAAACAAAAGCATACAGATTACGTATCTGGCTTTGTGAATCGAGAGTTCCTACTAGAAAATTCATTATTATTATGTAACTGAAGGTGGAGCGGGGAGAAAGAAAAGAAAAATACTGATATCAGCTGCTTCAGAACTTTATGCAGAATCAACTGCAATGAGTGAAAATGTGTACTGGATCGGGATTTGAGCCCAGGACCTCCTGCTTACTAAGCAGTTACGTTAACCACTGTGCAATCCAGACACAGTGTTTATAGCAATTGCGTGGACTACCTCAGCAAGCCACCCAGCCGACCCCCACTGCCACCGGTTTCAACTACGGGCAGTACCATCCATGCAGCTGGGATCAGTAGTTCCTTCCCTTCTCTTTCTCCTTCCTCCTCCTTTGATTACATAATATGTATAAAAGTTGTGAATTCCAGGTGCTGTCTGTTCTTTCAGACATGTCCAAAATAACGGACCCCACACATTCATAAAATTCATTATTGCTCCATGTAATGCACTAATTTACATTACTTTCATAATGGACATTTAAGATGGGCATATTGTGGCATGTCACTGATCTGTACCTGGTGCCAGCCCTACGCGAGTGCCACTAACCTTGCCAACCCGAGTTACATGTGCTCCTGTCTTATATGAACATTAATAACATGAGGTTACCAGTACTTTGTGATACAATAAGTTCAGTTAACGAATAACTTACACCCCATTCCACATCCCTGAAGGAACTCTCTCATGATGGGATTTAAGGAACACAAGACGTTTATGTATGGATGTATGAAAAAGCAACCATAAGAGATGCAGGGCAGCACGATATAACATTTTAAAGAGTATTAAGCACTGAGCAGTTCAATATTCTATTTCTATCTCCAACACACAAATAATGAAAATAATAAATTTTTGAAAATAAAATGAAACTGGATAGATAGTGGTGGCAGGAGAACACACAATATAAGGTATTTAAATCTGCAAGCTTTTGGAGCCAGTGGCTCCTCAGATCAGGGGAGACTTATCAGATGGGATGAGAAGACTGGCTCCGAAAGCTTGTAAATTTAAATACCTTTATACGTGTGTTCTCCTCCTGCCACTTGGTGAGTAGATTGTTTATCTACCCAACTACAACAACCCAACTACAACACACGAATGAAGTAGCCACTTTGGTAAGTAATCTCATATTTCACTAGTGAAAGGTAGTTATAAGCAAAACCAAACAAGACTGATACACACAATGCAGCATGTGCTAGGAAATAGTCTTTCTTACCTAACACCAAGATTATAATACTTACTTTATATGAAGTATTTGGCTACTTTACACTAATTAATATATTAATACTTAAAACTGCTCATAACTGAAATTTATGAGAATAAGGGAAGAAAGGGAGTTAATTTTCTGTAAGAATTCATCTGCCACTTCATCTGTGTTTAACAAATTTTAGGCACTACTAATTGTACAATCTCGCTAACTGTGTTTGCATTAATTGCGAGTGAAATACACAACTAACAACTGAGTGAAACATATCAAACTTCTCAGAACAAAAGCATAGACCTTCTGGTGTAATTAAATTTCAGATATCATTAAAAATGTGGAAATTGTAGATTTTTAATTGTGCAATTCTAAACCTAAGACACTTAATTACAGAAAGGCTACCCTGAGGGTAAAAAAGGACTACCTACAGGCTGTTGTGAAGCATTCAATTTGGATTAGAGTGGATTCCAGACCTTTGATGCACAGGCATCAATAGAATATGAGAGAAATTCAGTGGCCTAGCTCTTCTGGAGGTCTGACAAAGAGGACAGTGTAAAAATACTTTCAACGTGTTGATTTTTGTGATGATGTTACATCTGTTCGAATGGCTTGACACCCAGAAGTTATGTCACTCTCCATGTAAACTAACCCTAATGATATCTAATGTTTACATTTCTTATCATCATATTCAACAACGCACCTACAACACTTTTTATCAGTGACTACATATTTTCATGCTGAGCAATGGTCTTACAGTGTAAATGAGTGCCAACATTACCTTCGCTAGTTCTCCTAAGCAACGTATGTATTGAGCCACAACTTTTGCACCATACTGCTTCTTACACACTACAAGCTGTAGTCCTCTCAAAAGTGCCACAGCGTTTTCTTTGTCTCTTGATTCTCCAATGTCTTGTACAAATCTGAGCAATCCTGGAAAATAAATAAGTTCACATTTTTCAATATCATATTGAAAACCTACTGCAAAAAACTGAAAAATCCATATACCACTCACTCATACAGAAAACACTACTTTCTCCTGCTGCCTTCCGCTTGAATGCAGTGTTTATTATCTCAAAGAATATAGAATGCAATTCAAACAGCTACTTCTCACAAAATTACAATAAAAAATATGACTGCTTATGTAAGGGTCTACTACTTAAATTTACATTACTTGTGCAGTAGCTGTCTCCACAAAAGTTAAGTCCTAATTTGGTCATCAAATTTTCTGTTTACAAGAAACCACTATCTCTTGGTCCTGCTGTTGAACACAAAGATTTAACATAAGCTTCAATAACATTTTACTTACCTTTTGAACTGTTGTTGTTATATGAATACCTACTTGTGGCTTACACAATTTTTTTCATAATTTTCAGGTTCATCTTTATGCCAATAGGCTTTAGTTCTACACACAATATTTTTCTCAAGTTAATGCAAATACAGCGATACTAATGCACTAAAAATTAATTAAGAGAACTGCATAATTCTTTGAAGTGGCATGTACCCAACAAGTCATTGGAAGTCCCCTGCCAAAATAATGAGCCAAACTGCCTCTGTAGCTGTCCATAAGTGTGAAAGTGTTGCTGGTGCAGGATTTCGTACATGAACTGACCTTGAATTGTCCAGCATGTTCTTCAAACAATTTGCGAACAACTGCAGCCCGGGGACATGACATTTGAGAACATGACATCCATGAATGGCTGCAAATGGTCTAGAATGTGTTCAGTTGCACCAGAGGACCCAGTCCATTCTGTGTAAACACAGACCACACCATTATTGAGAAACAACCAGCTTACACAGTGCCTTGTTGTCAGTTTGGATCTATAGCTTTGTTGGGTCTGTGCCTTGTTTGAACTCTACCATAAGCTCTGACCAACTGAAATTGGGACTCGTGAACAGGCCACAGTTTTATAGTCATCTAGGGTCCAACTGATATGGTCATGAGCCCAGGAGAGGCACTGCACACAACGTTGTGCTGTTAACAAAGCCACTAGTAGTGGTTGTCAGCTGCCATAGCCCATTAACACCAAATTCAACCACACTGCTCTAATGGATACATTTGTCGTACATCCCACATAGCCTTCTGGGGTTATTTCACACAATGTTGCCTGTCTGTTAGCACTGACAAATCTACGCAAATGTTGCTTCTCTCAGTCTTTAACTGAAAGCTGTCAGCCATTGCGCAGTCTTTGATGAGAGGTAATGAATGAAATTTGGTATTCTCAGCATACTCTTGACACTGTGGCTCTCAGAATTTTGAATTCCCTAATGATTTCCGAAATGGAAAGTCCCATCACCTCAGTACAAATGGCAGCTCCGCCAATGCACTGCCCTTTCTACCTTGTGTACCCATTACTACTGCCATCTGTATATATGCATAGCACTATCCCATCACTTTTGTCACCTCATTGTAGATATGATGTGATGTGATGATTTTCGTGAAAGGATCATTTTAAGGATTGGGAATTCACATGGATCCATGGCAGTAGAGTAAGATTCTTGGAAAAACTAAAAAATGTTTGGTTCAGGTTTACTGCACTGGCCTTTTGTTCCTTTACTTTTACGGTAATTGTACAGAACTGGATGATGTTTTATCTGATAAAAACTATTTAGTCTAGGGAAGGCAAGTTACAGTTAATACTGTTACTGGACAGTTTATAAAGACTTTGCTAATGTAAGAATACAACAATCTAAGAGTATTACTCCGTCGAGAAAAATAAATAAATTGAAAAAGTGCATAACACATGAAAATTGCACATTTTATCCTCAGTTTTTCATCCATCCCAACAATTTTGTAAGCGTATCTGTTTCCTTAACATGTCAGCTGCAAATATATTCTGAGGAAGCAAGAGGTAATAAAAATTATTTTATCAAAATCCAACTCAAACAAAGTAAACTACAAAAAATATTTTCATTCATAATCATACAGTTTTAGTTAATTTTACATACTGTACCTTGTAATAGTTTCATTATGAATGCTGCAGCTTCATAATCAAGATGAAAGCTTCTGCACATGCCCTGCAAAACTTTAAGGCATTGATCAATGTGTTGTCGCCTCACTGAATCCATCTCCAGAACTTTCTGCATAATTATAACAGCCTGAAATCATTTGTACATACTGTAAACAATTCACTTTGGTGCTTAATAACTATACATTATTATATACATGTATAAGTAAGTCAATAGACCAACTGAAAATCGCAATCACATTTACTTAATACACAAACGATACAACAGAGATGAATTACTCATTTTTAAATAGTAAACTGAGCCTATTATCTATAAAACATGTATCATCCAGGCAAACATCACATTACGTTGATACTTTTTTACATGAAATACCTGTCTTATCTACACACTTTATACAATCATACCCATTTACTCAAATATTATACCACACTGAGCCTCCTTTATTCACTTTATGCTGCAATTATCTATACTACTATATAAAGAGAAACTGAAGGTTAACATTGTTACCAAAAATCATGAAAATTTCTTGGCTAATTTACTTCAAATTTTTACATAATACTGTGATAAACATTCAGACAGACATAGGCCTCACATTTTTAAAATAAATATGGTACATAAAAACCTGTTATGGCTTGAAATATTAAGAGGTAGGAAATTAGAAATGTTTATTAACACTCAGACTCAGGTTGCGAGGGGAAAGATGGCTCTCTCTGGTGGCACCGGGGGGACCTGTCTAGGGACTTACGTTTCTTCTCCCCCTCATTCAGATGGATTCACTGAAGCGACAACACATTGATCAATGCCTTAAAGTTTTGCAGGGCACAGAGGGAGTACAGGCATCTGTAAGATATGGAACCAAAATAGTGTGGGAGACCTTGGGGCGCACAGATGGTGAATCTCATGGCCAAGTGGTGGCAGGAGTCTTCCAGCCTAGGAGGCACTGGGGAGAGGGCGCCCGGGAGGGAGCCCGATCACTGTCAGGTGCTGAAGAAGGGGAGCACTCCTTCAGCCAGGGAGGGGGAGCGGCTCCCGGGCGGGAGGTTGTGGCAACTGCAGGGGAGGGGGAGGGAGAGGGGACAGGGCTGGGATTAGGAAGAGGTAGGAGGGGAAAACGAAGTAACAGAGGCAAAAGTTAAAGACAGTGACACTGGATGAGTCTCTCATACTTTAGGTGAGTCTCAGCCTAAGATATACGATCCAGGCACTTGTAGTCTTGGATCTTCTTTTCTTTCTTGTAAGCCGGGCAGTCTGGTGAGTGAGGGGAGTGGCGGTCATGACAACTGACATACACAGGTGGCGGAACACAGGGGATTTCTTGGGTAGGGGTGGGGGTGTCCGGTCACCACACACAGGGTCTGCCATACGGCGGGAAGACATATGCTCTAAACACAATCACTGAAAGTACCTCGTGGGTGGTGGGACGTACAGCTTCACATCGCACATAATCTTGACCCTCACTGGGAGGAGTATATACTCCTCCAAAGCCGGAATGAAGGTGTCAGTATCGGTGCAATTGTCTTTGCAACCCTTCTGTACACGTCAAACAAAATGACTGCCGGGTCACTCCAGATTAGCCCAGAGTTCCTCATCAGTTTGCAGAATGAGGTCCCTCCGAAAAATCACTCCCTGGACCATATTCAGAGATTGGTGAGGAGTAATAGACACAGGGACATTACCAAGACAATCACAGGGATGAAGAGCTATGCATTGGGTGGCAGAAGAATCTTTGATCGAGAGGGAGCCTGACCGCATCTTATTAAGTAAGAGACTCCACTTCACCAAACTTGTCCTCAATATTCTGCACAAAACACAATGGCTTTGTGGTGGTGAATGTGTCCCCGTCTGTCCTAGTACAGACAGGTAAAGAGGAAAGTGTTTCATCCCGAGACGGCGAGCCTGGCCCTCCTCCCAGGGTGTAGCTAGGGAAGGGGAGGTTGCCACATCATATGAAGCAGCATTCAATGATTCTTCACCATCTGAAGAGACGACCATTTGAGAATGGCCAGATTTTTGCAGTTTGATATGCTTCATGCACCAAGCATCTGCCCTGATACCACCCACTCCGACCAGGGGCTCTCCCCATGGGTGCCATGCAGCCGTCTGGCACGGTGGCCATTGCCGGGAGTTCCAATGCTCTGAGAAGGCAAGCACCCACTCCTTGGCATACATGGGGAGGGAACAGCTCAGATACCAGAAGTGTGATCCCTGTGTTGTCAAGGGGTTCAGCCATATGGGTACGTAATAGCCCCATCACACGAGCTGGCTACACGTTCTAGTGACCTAACAGGATGAAAGGGGGCTACAGCGGGGAAGGTAAAGGGGAAGGAACGTGGGAGAGGAATCCACAGCCTAGATGCTAGAGAGGGAGTTCTTCCCTAGATGGCTCACACTAAAAGCAGAAAATATAGAAGTGGAGGTCAAACCTTAAGTGAGGACCTAAGCACCAAAAAGGATTAAAGAACAGGCAGAAGGAACAAAATTGCAAGCAGTACAGGGAACCAGATGGATAGCCAGGTTGATATAAATCAGAACACCGAGAGAGGGGAAGGAGGGGGATGCAACAGGGATTAAAACATTTCAGTGCACTTCTTCAACTTTCCATTCACAACTATCCATTTGCTTTTTTTTTCCAAGATAGACAGAATGTAGGTGTGATTTGTAACAAAATGATTCCGCACGTTTCTTTCCACCAAGGAACATTTAAACTACCATCAGTGTCAGTTCATCAAATCTTTCAGAACTGACTGATTTTCCCAGTACATTAAATTTCACTGAGAATTCCCCGTTTTTCTGACAAGTCGCCATACTGTGTACGCAACAATAAAATTAAGACACCATTTAAATCTACACTGAAACTTACAAAAGCCCATGCTAGAGGTTTAAGATATACACCAGATCATAATTCCTACCACAAATGGTGTTTTAATATGGATTCCAATACTATTTTAATTTTTATTTTTCTACATAGACATGAAGATGGAACGTAACACAAACTGCAACCAGTAATTACCAAAATCTGTACTAGTTATCTGACAGATGATAAATATATGCTACTGCTCTACATAATTTCCATTTATGAAAGTACACAATAATACCATTTTTTTACAGCTTAAATAGAAAATAAAGTTCTTATCTCTTCCTAAACTTCAAGCTAATTGATACCAATGTGTTAAGAGTTCACAATCATAAGAAAAATTCTGCGAGATAACTGGCACAGACAGTGACGAATGTGCTAAAACTTGTTTTATGGGAAGACATACTTTCATTCCTTTGCTGCAGTTTGGTTTTAAGTAGATTCCCACTACACACTTTGTTTCAGTGGAAGACATAAAGGTTGAGCTTTATTAACTGGTAGTGTACCTGTCATGATAAAATCAACTCTTAACTAATGAAACTCACCATGTAAAAGGTGGCAGCAGTATTTACGCCAATACCTGATACAAATAAACTGAGCAGTTTTGAAAGACAATTATCTTGACACTCTGAGAGAATCGTTCCACCTGTAAAATGCAGTCAGATAATTTCTCAGTAAAGTGAAAAGAAAATTAGGAAGAAACACACATACACAGACAGAAAATATCAGACACAAATGACAAAATGTGGAAAAGAGAGAGAGCATGTTGACAATAATCATCATACAACAACATAGGAAAAAGGTGACAGACAACCACTCAACAGAACATGAATGGTATGTGGCACATTAGCCCAATTCAAAAGTCGATCAAAATTACTCATTAATTGACATTTTATATGGTTCCTCCAATCAGAGCTCATAACGTAATATGCAGATTTTCGATGTGTCACAAAAAACACAAATTCACTTTACAAAGAGTGTAAAAACTTGATTTCTTTCTTTTGTTTTTGGTGTCAAATTAAAATTCAGAATATGCTGTTCGACATATCTTTCATTAGCTTTGGTAAATCAGCAGTGTGTTACTTAATTTTTTTTTATGAATATGCCGCAAAGGATAGTTTTGAAGTGGAAACAGAGTTTTACTGAACCAAAGTTATTTATCTGAAGTACCACAAAATTTAGAAGGCTGTTGTTTAGCAGGGCTTTTCTTTTGAGGTTCATTTGGTGAGTTCTGAGTGAACAATTGTGATTTTCAATGTTCTGTCATTTCATAACAGCACTGTATCATGCATAATACTTACCTGAAAATGAAAACAGTCAATTATTGATAAAACTGATTGTTTTAGTAATAATCTCTGTCTTTCATATTACCCTGTCTTCAACCTTTAAGCTCGCAGGTTTTCAAATCTCGTCCGATGCAATCCCCAACAATCTTTCCTTCTTATACCATACAGTAAATCTCCCCTGACCTGTGGTTCTGGGTGACTTGCCCAAAATCTGCCCCTTTTACTAGACCTCTCCAGTCCTTTTCCTTCACCCTTCTTCCTTCCTCTTCAAATCTTCTGCCTGAAAAAGGAGCCACTGGCTCCGAGAGCTTGCCAATTACAAGCATCTTTTACGTATGTGTTCTGCCGCCAATTGGTGAGTAGATTTTTTATCCATCAAATTTAATAATATGTACTTGTTTTTCCATAATGGAAAACAGTTCATTCTATCAGAACTATGACCAAGCTATATGAAACAACAAAAATAATCTAGAAACAATGAGAGGAGCTCTATGGGCAACACACTTGCTCTCCAAAAAAAACACTTTGTCTGATGTTGCTTTGGAGGTAATTTGGCAAATTCAGAGCTGTTGTAAAATGTATAGTGAACATGTTATTTGGTCACAGCTTCTGAAAACGTATTTGTTTGATACAAAAGTCTCAGCTTTAGAGTAGTTGATGGTAGCATCACATTTAATGATGGAAATAAATGAAACTCCTGCAAGAACTAGTAGTAAAAGTTGGTAAGAATACATTAACACTTATGAGGAGCTGTAGAAAAGTGAATAGTAAATAACAGAGCTACAAAGTAATTAAATATAACCCATGAGGAGAAGAAGATTGAATTTGAGCAGCACAAAAGATAATAGGACTACAATGTTTGGTCATTTCATTTGTATCGGGGAATTATATTTTTTATTATTTTTTTAACTGCTGCTTCCAGACCAAGTTTTTTTGGGTTAAATGACCCATTTTCTAGAAAACTGTACGAGTGAAACATTTCCTCAATACATTATTGTGACACTATGGATCTAGAATAATAACTACATTTGATATATCACCCTTGTAAGAAACCAAAATTTACCAAAAAAGGGGAAAAATTAACATTACAGAGTTTACTGTCAAGGAGAGGTGACTTCACAGTGACATAAGGGATGACTGAATGACCTCAGCAGGCCACTTTCAACAATAAATACATCACACCAATATGTGCACATTTAGCAGTTTCTATGCACATAAAAGTACTTCACAGCCAATGGCTTTGTCTTGTTTAATACACCAGTCCTCATTAGAGCACAGAAGTTAGTGTTTCAAGTGTGGCCAGTGCTTGTATGGGTTAATCCCCAGAAATGTCAAGTGATGTTGACAGCTTTCCCTTTGTTATTACAGCAAAGGAAAGGACGGGAGGTGGCTTACAGTTTCTGATCAGCAGTCACTGCAGTGATGTCCTGCATTAAATTCATAATTTCTCTCCAATGGCTCAAGAAGTGAGTGCTTGCAACACTGTTGATGTGGATCCATCCGTCGGATGGGGTTGTTAAGGTCAGTGGCCCCCTTGGTGCTATTCGAGACGACTAGGCTATACACTAGCACCGAGTTTAACCCTGTTCCTACCAGGTACACTTAACAGACAACTCACAAACTTTGTGAAGGAAAGCTGACTGTGGGCATAAAGTATAGGAAAAACCTTTCCAATTAGGCAGCTGAACATGCCCTTTGGGATCTCCCAGCCAATCATGCCAGACATTCATTTTAATACCAAGCAACTTTATGAGGTATCCTACTGTGCAGTGGTGACTGACAGACTGCGGAAATGGTCATTTCCTTCGTAGTATGCAACTCCTTGTGTGTGACTGCTTTAAAGATTGTAGGAAACCCACTGAAATATTGAAAGAATAATAGTATTTAAAAATGGAAAGAGTGACCAGAGATGATGAGAGAGGAAGAAAAATGTGCCACCAGACATTCTTCAGGACTATTTATATTTTGCAAATAAGCTTAACAGTGACAAAAGTAGTCTCTGAAATCTAGGAAAAAGTTAAAAGAGTCTTTATTTTTGTTTCTTCTACAGTAGAATTTCATGCTTAAAAAAAGGTCTAATTTAGCTTTCTTTATGATATAGTGATTCTGTTCTACCTTTGAATTGCGTGAATACTGAATTTTATCTTGTTATAATTTACCACATTTTTATGCTTAATGAGTGGGCATTATGCTCATTTATTTTCACTTTTTTCCCTCACTGAGCGTAGTTATGTTTTCTTAGTACATAAATGTTAATATACATGCAACAAAAATACTATCGGGACGCTATCGTGGTCGGGATATGAAAACAGAAAGATATGAAGAATCTATAAAATACAAAACAGAAGCACCATTTTCCTAATTCAGATTCTGTTGGTTTGCAACAACTTACCAGGGTAACAGCAATAAGACGACAACACTTTTACACAATGCAGCTGCACTTTCTCTGTCTCAGAGAATGTTTCTGTATCAAATAATGAAACAGAACCTGTAAAAAAGGTAATATTGCAATAAAAACAGGAAATGTCAAGACAAAATGAACTACACAAAAGTTACAGCAAAAACACATTATAAACTCAAAAACATATTTCATTATCATCTTCTTAACCTTGAGGAATTTCAGGGCTTTTTCAAAATCTTCAAACTAGGACATTTACATATCAACAAAGTTATTACCTATTATTACTTAATATTTTAAATAATAATGTTTATAAAAGTTTTTCATTAACCAGTTCTGTAAGTGAGGAACAGCAGGGTAGGGAGTTAGGAAATACTGTGATGATATGGGGACACGGAGCAGTGAAGGAAACCATAAGAAGAAATATTTTAGTTGCAAGGGGGTCAACAACCAAAATAAATATCTGAATGACAATAATCTGCTGCACTGATTGTTATTACCTGGACTTAAGATACCTTTTATTTTGTATTCTTATAACTGAGCTCTAATACTTACAAGTAGTATGTTCATTACAATTGATCTGAAAACAAAATATTTCAGGAAACATTTGGTGCCACGTTGTTAACCTTAAAGTCCGGCCCACCCAATGCATTGTAAGAGTGTATGATCAACAGAAATTTTCACTCTAACCCAAATATGTATCTATGGTGGGTTATACTATACTACTGGGAGGGGGGGCAGGGGGGAGAGGGGGAACCTTAGAAATATGAGAATGCAGGCTTTCTCGGTGAATTTTGATTATAAAATCTTTTCAGGTTGACAGCCGAGTCAATGCTTCATTCTCCGGCCAACGTTTCAGCAAGTTTCTTAAGGAATATGTCAAGTAAGAAACTTGCTGAAACGTTGCTAGAGAATGACGCACTGACTCAGCTGTCTACCCAAGAAGACTTTATCAACCTTAGAAATGTTCAGAATGTAACCATACATACAAAATAATTTGTGATGTGAATGTAAAATGACTCATCCCACATCATCATGATCTATAGTGCAAAACAATCCATGGAACATTGACCAACTAACATGACTACACTGAGGCTGATTTACACAACCCATATCATTTGACTCCCCAAAAACAGGATTGCTGAATTGCACAAGTGGAAACTCTACGCATTCCCAAAATTGTTCCAACTCAAACTCTGACAGTCTTTTGTGTGTGTGTGTGTGTGTGTGTGTGTGTGTGTGTGTGTGTGTGTATTTTAGCTCTCTCAAAAGTAGGGCTACAATTCAATTTATGACCATTTATTACATGCCTTTATATACTATCTCAAGTCCCTTAAAAAAATTACAAATATATAAAACAGAAAAATGAAGTGAAAATTAAGAAACATTGCTTCTTCAAAAAATAGTCAACATATGAATTCTACTTATTAATAATTACTAACTGGAGTTCTCAATTTAAGGCCAACCTGTGAAATATGAAACATAATGGGACGACGTCACAATATCAGTAATGAATATCTAAGAATGATTCCTGTGAGAGTATATCAAATTTGACAATAGAATAGCGTGTAACAATATAGATTACTTTGTACTTAATGAAAAACCAATGTTACAGAAATTTCAAGCTACCTAGCAGAATTCATGAATAGAGTGTTATTAACTGAAAGAACACACAGAAGAAGTGTAAGCTTACCATATGTTTGTTCACATCTTTTTGAAGTACGTTCAACAGCAAACTCATCTCTTTCATCTACAAGCAAAAACAAAAGTTTGTATCAATCATTAAAAAATGTGAAAAATATAGACTCAAAGAGACAAGAACTTTGGGGAAGAGAGCAAGGGCAGGGAGCAAGGGGGGGGGGGGGGGGGGGCAGGTAGGAGGAAAAAGAGGGAGGAAAGTGGGAGGATAGTTACTGTAATCCATTTATTTAGCTTACACATTGGAAAAGCTCTCTAACCATCATTACATAGAGATTTGATGTTAGTGAACTCCAAAAATGTATTAACATTATAACTGAGAAACTGGCTACACTGTTGTATTTTATGCATTACGAAGTCATGGTTAGCCATGGAGTTGAAGTGGCAGAAATTATACAATGATTTTGCAAAATTTAAAATTCAATCTGATTGAGAATCATCAAATAGTTGCAATTGGTTTTTGGGGATTAAATAGTCATACTTTCTGTCATGAATCCAAGCAATATATAAATTTTCTTAAAGCTGAAAGTTCATCTGGCACTTAACAACTTGTGCTCCTTAGAAAACTTGTTTATGTTAAGAAAACAAGAGAAGAGACTCTCCCCTGATCCTTCTGCCACAGTCAGCATACTTATGGGGTTATATCAGCAGTTGCATCCAAGATTGTACAAGAAAGTCTTCATGTGAAGGTGGTTCGCAATCAGTGTACATCAAATTATCCAGTTCCTGAACCGAAAAAAATCAGTATTTGGAATTATATAAACAGACAAGTGATTTAAAACTTTAATTCAAAGAGGCCAAAACTAATACTGAAGATTTTAACAGATGACAAAATATGGTTGCATCAATTAGACAGACATGAAATTGCAATCATGGGTCAAAATTTTAGCTAATGCTCAGGCATAAGTGCAGACAATAGAATTGTGTGCACTTCTTTACTATTACTGCATGTTTTGTGTGTGTGTGTGTGTGTGTGTGTGCGTGTGTGTGTGTGTGTGTGTGTGAGGGGGGGCAAGTGAGGCAAGTATTAATGAAATGTGCAGGGGATTGTATGGTATAAATGGATGTATCAGTGCACGTTTATTAATTCCAGTAACTTGTCCCTAACTGGATGCTGGAATTTGTCCAGCATTTATTGAGGTAATTATCTTCGAGGACATTCTATGTACTTAGTAGTGGTAAGATATATTAGAGTTTTCAAAGAACCTACAGATACAGCTACAGCCTACAACTGATAATGCTCCAGCTCAATGAACACATTGTGAAATATTTCACTAAGAATTATAACTGTGTCTGTCTGACAGGGAGTGATGAGATGTGAGAGAGGTGAAAAAGAGACTAGTGATATCTACATTTTGGAAGATCACCTACTGGGATTTTTTGTGATCTCTCAAAGACATTTCTTTCAGAAAAGCTCAAGTATTGTGGTGCAAGAGGGACAGAGCACACATTGTTTAGTTCATATTTAATTGGAAGAACGCAGAAGGTTGAAATTAACAGTACTGATAGTCTGCAAAAATCAGCAGAGTCCTCTAACTGGGGAGGTATCAAGAATGGTGTCCCACAGGGTTCACTCTTGGGTCTGTTATTGTCCTTAATACATATTAATGACTTGCCATTCTATATTCATGAAGATGCAAAGCTAGTTCTTTTTGATGATGATACAAGTATAGTAATCACACCCAACAAACAAGAATTACCTGAGGAAATTGTAAATAATGCCTTCCACAAAATTATTAAGTAGATTTCTGCAAATGGACTCTCACTACATTTTGAGAAAACACAGTATATACATTTCTGTACAGAGTATACAAAATTTCTGGGTGTGTACATTGATGAGAAATTGAATTATTTTGCACAAAAGTATATAATCAGACTAATAGTTCAAAGCCCCCCAAGATCACCTTGCAGACATTTATTTGAAGAATTTTGGATATTCATAGTACCTTCACAATACATATATCGCATATATTCACTTCCAAAATTTGTTATTAATAACCCATCACAATTCAGAAATAATAGCAAAGTGCATAGTTATAACACTAGAAGAAATGATTATTTTCAATGTTTTGGGTTAAATCTGACTTTGGCTCAGAAAGGGGTGAATTATGCTGCCACAGAAATCTTTGGTCATTTACCAAATAGCATTAAGAGTCTGACAGATAGCTAACCAGCATTTAAAAACAAATTAAAGGAATTTCTGAATGACAACTCCTTCTACTCAATAGATGAAGTTTAAGATACAAAGCAGTTAAGAAAAAAAGATTATATTGTGTAAAAGGAACTCATGTTAAACTGACACGCTCCACATAATTGCAAAATGTCATATTCATGATATATGGAACAAATATTAATGTAATGTAAAAACCTAAAATTCAATATATCATAAGCAGTGTCACTGCCAAATTTCGCTTCGAATACAACACAAAGAAATGTTTACAAGTTTTGTCATAAATTCTACAATACATGTATATGATACACCAATTCTGAATAACTGATCAAAGATCACCACAAACTGTTTAACTAAACCTCCAATAAAATGATTAAATACAATAATAATAAAATCTGGAATCATAATTTTGTTGTAAACACACACTAACTGAACTAATGTTAATCAATTTAAGGGTCACAAATAGCAAACAATTTCAACTCAATTTCCATCTCAGGTTAAGGAATTCCATCAATACTACTAAGTGTTTGCATCAAATTCTTGAATTTTTATCTCAGGATCAAAGAATTCCATTAATATTGCTCAGGGTATGCACAAAATTCTTTAAGTACATGACACTACTTGTGCTAGAGGTGCATAAAACATTATAATTGGCTACCAAATGTGATGGATTGATAGCTAACCATGAAAAGTGAAAATGAGTACAGAATATTAGTGCACAACACACACAAACTTTAGCACAGACACATGTTGAAACTAGATAATGAACACTGACATCGTCACAGAGCTCTATTATATTCTGAGAATGGGCATCCACTTACCAGGTTACTTCTAGATGACCAGCCCTTGGTAAAAAGGGTAAATGTAAAGAAGAGTTGATTGCTTTAAACCCAATTCTAGTTATGCCAACATTCACAATGCATGCTATACTGGTGGCATTTGATCTGTAGGTAGCTGATTTGATGTCTACAGAAGAAACAACTTTCATCTGCAGTATTTGGTCAGCAAAGAGGAGAGGCAGTTATATTCAGCTCCCCATCAACAGACTGTTCCCCCATATTTCGGTTAAATCTTAATTGCCTCCACTGAATGAAGGATTTTAACACTGTTGATGATGACCTATCTGTCAGTTGGATAATGAATATATTATGTGCCAACATCAGGTGCAGTTACAAATCTAGCGCATCAACCAAAAGCTGGAGAAAGGTAACACAAGTCACTTCTGATAGGACTTTGCAAACAGAGCAATCTGAGATATATCTCATTATCACCAGGCTCAGCACAAGTACTAGCGTTCAATCAGAGTTGAGTAATATAAAATATTCAGAGGTACTATTCAAATCTTCACAGATGTATAATGTATAAAATATAATAAACAATGTCACAAGAACAATATATAATGAAAGATACAAACATCAGTCTCTCAGCACGGGACCAACAGTATATTCACTGTAGATCACAGGCTGAATCCTGCAAGCAATGTTAGATGGCAGGTTTTGAATTTATTTCAAAACATAAAATAACATAATAGCAAGAATTATGAATGTAAGCATAATGAAAAATGACAGAAAATGCATTATTAATTTGCTTTAATAGGTAGTTAGGTGTCTAAGAAGATCATCTTTTTACTAACAGAATCATTTACAGTGAATGGAATGGTAAATGTTCATCTTTTAAACTAGATCCTAAAGCAATACATTCTGTAGATACACAAAAGATGTATAGTTTTTTTTTTTTTTTTACACATGGCAACCAAAAATAAAATAAACTACAAAGATAAATCTCTGTCTGCATATCAGTTCAACAGGAATCAGAGTAAATCTGAAACAAAGTGATATTTTATCTATGTATTACTGAAATATAATTATCATAATTATGAGGGAAGAAGAGATTGATAGCAGTGGTGATAAAACCATTACTGAATGCAACAAGTATGTCAATATTTTCATTGCATGATAAGAAGAAAAATGCACCTACATGGCAAGTTTTCTGCAGCAAATCTCATAAAGCAGTCAAGTAGCTTCAAAAAATTAACATGTCATTCTATAAGTGTGTTGCATTTCATTGTTTACTTCGAAAACACAGCTCTCATTTAGCCAATATAAATGATACATTTCTCTTATGAACAGAAATAGAAGCTTAAGGACAAGTGACTACACTACTGCCACTGAACTAGAAATGCAAGTATTTACCTTAAACTGAGAAACTAGCCTAAAGATTATGTAAGAATTTTTCCTATTCTAAAAATTTGCAATTATTTCTGTTTTCAATTAATTTAAAAAGTACTGTTACTAACAGCATTAAAAAGAAACTGAAATTACCATTATCCTCACCACGAACAGCCACTCCCCATAAATTTCTAGTAGTTAGAATACCATGGACGACAGTAAGGAAATTATTAGGGATGATGCACCTCATCTCTTTATGAACTGCTTGGTGATGTTGGAGTTCCATAATGTGACTTAAATTTTGCATAAATTTTGTTGCTACAGATGGTTCATGACAAAATATTTCTTTTGTGCAGTTGTCGTTCAGTTTTTCTATCAATATTTTAATTCTTCCAAAAAAGCTAAAAACACAGTAAAACAATATGAGTTCGTAATTAGTTTCCTTTTACAATAGTTTTAATATCAATATTTCAGAACAAATAATATTATAAATTTGCAGAATTTATTGTACAAAACCATTAACAAATTGGCTTGATGTTATCTCTGAACAAAGTTCTTAACAATACTGTACCCAACCAAAGAAATTATGAGAAAGAATTTCTGGCCAGTACTTTGTCCCGGAAGATGAAATGTGTGGCACTGCTGATAAGAAGATATAAAAGTAAATGTGATACACTCTGTAGCTTTTGGATGCAATAATACCTGCCTCAGGATGGAGAGGATATGTTGGGGAAAGTAGAAAGGGAAGAAATGTCACTCAGACCCCACAACAAGAGGGACCCACTTACAGTGAGACAAGTGTAGATGAAGATGAAAGGAGAGGCATCAGAAAGATTAGATAAGAGATGGTACACTGGCAAGCACTACACCAACTTCAGTCCAGAGGTAAGGACAGAGTGAAAAGTAAATAGAGATCTGGTGGAAGAGAAAAGACTGGTGCACTTAAGAAAAATATACTTACATTATTTTAAGGAGGAACAGTAAATAAATTAAAGGTGGCCGTACAGACTAATTAAAATGAAAACATTCAATATAACATGTGCAGTTTTTATTGGATACTAAGCTACAGCTGGTTACAGCCACGAGTTTTCATTTCATGTTTTGGTACTACAGTTGCTATTTATTTGTTTATTTACCAATTGTCATTTCTGTTTGGAATTTTCAAGTAAGGAAATTAAGACTGATTTTATATAAATGAATTTTTCAACTGTGATTGCTATTTGCTGGCCAAGTCTGCTGTTTAAGTGTAACATACAATTCTGCTGTTAAAGCATGCCACACATATTTATAAATGCTGAGTATGCTAATATATTATTTGTGTATAGCTTTTGTAATGCAAACACTTCTGATGATTTTAGAGAATACAGCAGACAATTTCCTAACCACAGACTCTCACATTCAATACTATTTGCTCATGTTTTCATTAAAGTGTGCAATGCTGGTGCAGAGGCCAGCAATTTTATTTCATCTGAATGGGCAGATCAACAGCATGTTAAATACTATTTACTGATGAAACCACTTTCGCTTGTGACAGTATCAGTAATACCCATAACTCACACTGATGGTCTGGCCAAAATTCACATGTTCTTGCGAGGACACATTTTCTAGAATGTTTTTTTTGTAAATACGTGATGTGGTATAAAAGACAATCAGTTGACTGAGCCTGTCATGTTACTGCATCGTTTTACAGGTCACATTTCTCTAGGATTTCTGGAAGATGAGCTTCCATCATTATTGGATGTGGTTCCTTTCACTGCAAGGATGGGCATATTCTCCCTTCACGAAGTGGTTCCTGCACATTCTAGTTGTTTGGTGACCCATCATCTAATCCTAAGATTCTCCAAAAGATGAATAAGCAGTAATTGGTCACATTTCTTGGCCAACTAGGTTGCCACGTCTTACCCTTTTATATTTTTACCTGGAGGATGGTTGAAAGATAAAGCTTCCACAGAAAAAGTAAAAACAAGAGATGAACTGATCATTCAGCTTTGGAATAGTGCTGTCTTCATAAAAGAATATCAACATGACCTGATTCTCGGGGGAAGAGAGAGGGGTAGAGTGGGGAACTCTATAAAGGAAAAGCTGGTTACTCAGGCCCAAGGATGAGGGTGCTCCACCTGTAGAGGGGACGAGGGGAGGTGGTGGTGATGGGGGAGGGGGGGGGGGTGCACATACATAAAATATGTAATGAATAGGGTGGATGTGTGTGTGTGCAACGTGTTAACAGATATTGTGTTCAGGATGGTCTCAGTATGCAAGGTGATGGAGAGAAAGTTCCCAACTCTGTAGTTCAGGAAAACTAGTAACAGGTGGAAGAAGCCAAGTAGCCTGTGTAGTGTAGCACATTCTACTCTACACCATCTTTGACAAATGGGTATTGGATCTATCTCTATTGATGGACAATTCTTCTATACCCATTCATACACTCAGCCAGTCTAGTGGTGGTCTGAGTCTATATAAAGCATTATGCAGTGGGCAGAAGTTGATAAAAAATATGTCACGTCACAAGTTGTTCTACCTTTGACATTTGCAGGATTTACCAAATGGTGGGATTGCGGCAGGTGGTAATGTGTTGATGCACAGGACAGGTTTTACAGAGGGAACGACTGCATGTGCCTTAGGATAGGGATAATGGTTTGAGAATGTCACATGATTTGATTATGATATTCAGGTTAGGTGAGCAATGGGAGGTGACAGAGGATGGTGTTGGGAGGGTATCAGGGAAAGCGGATCTTGTTTCAGCAGTTCATTTGGGAAAATTAGGGCTTTGGCAGAGTAAAATGTTGAGGCACTGAACACAACAGTGGTATTAGGTGACAAAAGAATGCTTCTGAATTGTTTCTAGAATACTGAAGTTACAGTATAAGATGATATTCAGTAGACTACTTTGACCACTGAATGCTGATTCACAACAGACATCAATGGAATGGAACAGAATGGCAGGCAACATCACTGTCATATGGTGATGTGTCCACACTACGTTCAACACCACATCACTTAGACCAGTACCAAATGGTGAAAATGAGGTGGTGAGATGCCATCCATGATACAAAATTTAGGATTATAGTATAAGTATTAAGGAACTAACAATCATAAGGCTTAGTAATGGCCAAAAGCAAGTTCATAATGGAACTCCTTCATAAGAAGTTTTAAGTGCAACTGATGAGGTACGAACAGCAGGAAAAGTGTTGTCTACGTATTTCAAAACATCAATATTTATTTGCCAGTGAAAATTAACTCATACAAACACATCAAACAATTTTTAAAAGAAAGTACATAGATTATGTTAACCTTATTCATTGTGATTTTTTACTCCTATTCAAGTACAAAAGTATTGGGACATTCAAGGTCTGTATGGTACTGAGTGACAAGAAGGTTCTTCAATGTATTTTGGAAATGGGAGCTGTATTAGTTAGAAGGTGAGAGGCGGATAATGTTCTGGAGATATGTTTTGTGAACAAAATCTGTGGAGTAATTGCAGAAGAGGAGAGCCTAGGACAGATGGTTGGTTTAGGGGTTTGGAGATACAGTGATACGGCAGATACATCTGCTGTGGGTGACTAGTTTGTAGGAGAGGGACTGTTTGATGAGGAAAGGTATTGTTGCTGTCGAAGTGTAGGTATTGTTGTTTACTGGTTGATTTTATATAGGCTGAGGTTTAGATCAGAAATTCAGTGAAGTGGAAGTCAGTGTCCAGGAAAGTGGCTCTGGATTTGGAAAATGGCTCACATGAATCTGAGCTAGGAAAAGGAGCCAAGTTGTTACAGGAAACAGAGAAGTCCTTCAGCATCAAGTCCAGATGACAAAAATGTCATTGATAAATCTGTACCAAGCCTGCGGGATCAGTTTCTGGATCTTGAGAAGTGCCTCTTCCTTGAAGCCCAGCATAAGGTTTGAACGGGATAGGGCCACCCTGAATCACACAGAAGTCTCGCTGTTTTGTTAGCAGACCTGGCTGTCAAAGGTGAGTTATGAGTAAGGACTAAGGTGGCTAGGGTGACAATAAACGAACTTTTAGGAGGACTTGTTAGATGGCCCTTTGGAGAACTTCTTCCTTGGACTGAAAGAACTTGTGTATATGGGATACTTGTGTAAAGTGAGGTCACACTGATGGTGACAAGGGTGGTTCCATGTGGGAGAGGTGTTGGAATGGATTTGAGATGTTCCAGGAAGTGATTGGTGGCATCTTTTATATAGGGTGGGAGGCTTTGTGTGATGGGTTGGAGGTGATGGTCAACCAAGGCTGAGACGTGTTTAGTGGGGAGTTAAAAGACTGCTAACGCTTTGTGATCAGGATGCTTGTATTTATGTATTTTGGGAAGATGGTAAAAAGTAGTGGTGTGTGGATCAGGAGTAGTATGAAGTTCTATGGGAGCAGCTGTGAGTTCCCATTGAGAGGGGGAGCAAGGATTTTCAGGATTTTCTCCAGCTCAGTAAGGATGAAAGGATGAAAGGAATGGAACCATCAGGAACAATTTTGTATACTGAGGTGTCCAAGAACTTACAATGTCCCACTGCTACATATTCATCAGGGTCAAGTACTACAGCAGCTGAGTCCTTATCCAAAGAGATGATGATGATGATGATGACAGCACAATTTGCCTTCACGTCACAGGTAACTTGGTACTCAGCTCAAGTAATATTTGGGGTTTTGTTGATATTTTTCGGGTGGGAGTGAGACTAATACTGGAAGCAAGAAATTGCTGAAATGCCTCACGAGGATAGTTTCAAAGAAAAGAATATCCCTTTGGAATTTGGGTTGGGTCTGTTCTAGACACAATCCAGTCCTTGCTCTTGAGAGGCTGCTCTTGTCTTGGAAAATATTTTATTTAATCAATTTCAGATTAAGGAAAGGCAAACCTACGTTTCTAGCATTTGTAGACTTAGAGAAAGCTTTTTACAATGCTGACTGGAATACTCTCTTTCAAATTCTAAAGGTGGCAGAGGTAAAATACAGGAAGCGAAAGGCTATTTACAATTTGTACAGAAACCAGATGGCAGTTATAAGAGTCGAGGGACATGAAAGGGAAGCAGTGGTTGGAAAGGGAGTAAGAGAGGGTTGTAGCCTCTCCCCGATGTTATTCAATCAGTACATTGAGCAAGCAGTGAAGGAAACAAAGAAAAATTCGGAGCAGGTATTAAAATCCATGGAGAAGAAATAAAAACTTTGAGGTTCGCCGATGACATTGTAATTCTGTCAGAGACAGCAAAGGACTTAGAACAGCAGCTGAACGGAATGGACAGTGTCTTGAAAGGAGGATATAAGATGAACATCAACAAAAGCAAAACGAGGATAATGTAATGTAGTCGAATTGAGTCGGGTGATGCTGAGGGAATTAGATTAGGAAATGAGACACTTAAAGTAGTAAACGAGTTTTGTTATTTGGGGAACAAAATAACTGATGATGGTTGAAGTAGAGAGGATATAAAATGTAGACTGGCTATGGCAAGGAAAGCGTTTCTGAAGAAGAGAAATTTGTTAACATCAAGTATAGATTTAAGTGTCAGGAAGTCATTTCTGAAAGTATTTGTATGGAGTGTAGCCAGGTATGGAAGTGAAACATGGACGATAAATAGTTTGGACAAGAAGAGAATAGAAGCTTTTGAAATATGGTGCTACAGAAGAATTATCAAGATTAGATGGGTAGATCACATAACAAATGAGGAGGTATTGAATAGAATTGGGGAGAAGAGGAGTTTGTGGCACAACTTGACTAGAAGAAGGGATCAGTTGGTAGGACATGTTCTGAGGCATCAAGGGATCACCAATTTAGTACTGGAGGACAGCGTGGAGGGTAAAAATCGTAGAGGGAGACCATGAGATGACTACACTAAACAGATACAGAAGGATGTAGGTTTCAGTAGGTACTGGGAGATGATGAAGCTTACACAGGATAGAGTAGCATAGAGAGCTGCATCAAACCAGTCTCAGGACTGAAAACTGCAACAACAACATGGGACTCGTGGCTAAACAGAGAAACTTTTATGGTGATTTGGTACCACAAGGGGATCTTGTGCTCCACTGGTTATTATTTAGTATTGGGTGGTGTAGCGATATTTCCAGTTGTGGTTTTGGATGACTGTGAGGAGATCATTGCTAGGGCAGTGTAACTGAATTTGGGATAGGGTGTACTCATCTAATATTGTTAAGAGCTCAAAATGAGAAAACTGTGTATCTTCTGTACACATAGCACCCCCTTCCTCTACACTTAACTAAGTATCACTCACTTAACTGAGCCGAAGTAGTGCTTGTCATTTTTTCCTTGTAAACCTTTAAAACTGGTGACAGGTGTTGCGCGCAGCCTCTAAAAAAGGACACAAAATTACAGTTTAACTTTCCAAAATGATGAGATTATTATAGACGGAGCATAAATTTTCAGCGAATGAGAATGAGGGAAGAAATCTGTTATGTTCTTTTCGAGTGAACCATCCTAATCTTTGCCTGAAATGACTTAGGAGTACCATGGAACACTTGTACCAGCATGGACAAATGGGGGTGTGAACTCCAGTCCTCCAACATCCAAGTGCCTTAACCATAGTGCCACTTCCCTCAGTTCATATTTTCACAAACCATACAACCAGTTAGGATGCTCTGATAAACTTAAGGACTAACATTAACAATGGGTTACTACAGTGGAATTGTCAAGGTGAAAGCAACAAGCTGGACGCAAAGGCAGTCTCATAAAATTTTGAAAATTGAATGCAACTGACAGCAACATAAGCAGGACAGAATTTAATTTTCTACAAATGTCATTTCAGATTAAATACAAGTTCAGCTGGTCAAGGAAGGGGCAAGAATTTACCAGCATCCAGTCTGAAGGGATACCATCCTAGCTCTTCCTGCTTCCCCAAATGCAAGTTGGGAATGTTAAGTATAGCATTATCTAATTCGTTTCACGCGCGCGCGCGCGCGCACGCACGCACGCACACACACACATGCACACACGCACACACACGCACACACACGCACAATTTCGATCATATACTTTTACACTAACAGATTTACATGTAGAAACAAGAGTATCAGAGTTACAATTTGTTGTAATGCTCAAAAGGAAGGTGTAGTCGGTCTTATTTACCAGTGCAGGCACCAACAGTGTCCCAAACATTGACTATTAGAGTAGTTGGCAATCCTATCAAGTCCTGCAGATCCCAATGATTAACAAACCATTTATTTGTATGACGCATATTGGAAGGAAGGAAAATAATTGTTTATCTGCCTTCTTAGGTGACTGATCAATGTAGATGGCTGCCATTTGGGGGGTTCAAGTTGGATTCCTGGTGCGGTCAAGGATTTTTCCTTGGTAGGAGGGCTGCCACAGGGTACACTCAGCCTCATTATGTCAACTGAGGAGCTACTAGTAGCTCCATAGCATGGGAAGTTGGCAAAATGGCCAGGAGAGTAGTATGCTGACCCCTCCATAATGCATCTATAGGACATGGCAAAACAGAGGATGAGATGGCAGCCAGTTGACATACCTGAGGTCTACAAGACCTGAACAGGGAGCTCCTTTAAAATTGTTTAGCATCCAGCTGATGCATCATAAGCACCAATTGTGGAAGGATGAGAAAATAAACCAATCACTTTCTTTACGGAGGAAACATATCAGCATTTGCCTTAAGCAGTTTGCAGACACGACACAAAACTATCTGACTGGCCAGAAGGGAACTGAACTGCCACCCTCTCAAATGTGTTCCAGTGTGCTGAACACTTCCTCATCTCACATGATGTGTGTGCTGCATTACTGAGCCTCATTTATTTTTTAAGATTTTCAAGATACACAATTAAAACTGAATAAATTAATATTTTTACAACCATTATAATCTTACCTTGGCACTTTATCAACTGGTATGGTATTGAATCTAATCATCCAGGACCAGAGTTCCAATAGAAGTTCACAATGAGAAAATATATTTGTTATTTGTTTCAATCTCTCTTCTTCAGAAACAGTTACCACATCTTCCAGCAATTGCTGACAGTTCCTCTCAAGTGCTTCTTCCAATGTTCTTAATGCTTCTTCATCCACTGATGCTCGAAAAGAACTTGATGTAGCATAACTAAATCCATGTCCTGCTATTTTATGAATAGGTTTGCAAATACTGGATTCAAAGGATGTTATACAATAGTTCTCCTCTATCTGAAATAGCTCTTCTGAAAATGATGTTATTTGTTCCCTACTGGGCTCACATTTAACACTTTCTGCACTGGGTTTGAAACAGATCAGAGCTAAAACATTGGCTAGCAAAGACGGTGAAAAAACTTCAATTTCTTTATGTTCAGGAAGCAACCAGGTAATTAAAGAATTACGGACAGCATGTGGTCTTCGGCTGATGACTATTTTTTCAGGAAGCCTTATATGGTTGCAAATGACAATAAGTGTTTTAAGGGCTGTGTCTGACTGTCTCAGTGTTCCCTTAACATACAGTTCCAGAACATCTAGAAGACTACCTGAGACTTTATCATAAGATATCATCTCCTGCAGAAGATAATGGCTTTCTTGTTCATTTTGATTCAGTCCAATCATCCTGAAACACAGGTAAATCAATCATCTTGAAACACAGTCATGGGTAAATTTAACATTTGATTACTATATTCTGATATCTTCTTATAAATAAATCTTGAAACTTTCTGGTAATGTTTCAAACATCGAAACAATGACACTTTTCAACTATACACATCTTAAATATGCAGTCATTAATTGCATTAGTGACTAGTAACTTGCTAGAGAGAGAGAGAGAGAGAGAGAGAGAGAGAGAGAGAGAGAGAGAGAGCACTGTCTGGGTTTTAGCTTGTCACTAGACTACAAATGTAAGAATACTGTGTTTAGCTAATTATGATATAATCGAAGGGGGTACAGCAATTTTATTCACAACAGACACAAATATAAAGAGTTAATTTAATTTTCTGCCTGTAAATGATCAGTGATAACTTACTACAGCCTGTATATTTATATGTACATATAATCAGATCTAATAACTAACAAGAGCAAGAAAAATTTTTTTATTTCCCAAGTGACCCTCGTATATGGCCAGTTGCTAGATCTGTAAGGTGCACTGAAAGCTGAATTTGTCTTGTGTGTGTGTGTGTGTGTGTGTGTGTGTGTGTGTGTGTGTGTTATATACATAGGCCCAAACTCTTTGCCTTTACAAATGTCTGCTTGTGTCTATGTATGTGTGGATGGATGTGTGTGTGTGTGTGTGCGAGTGTATACCTGTCCTTTTTTCCCCCTAAGGTAAGTCTTTCCGCTCCCGGGATTGGAATGACTCCTTACCCTCTCCCTTAAAACCCATATCCTTTTGTCTTTCCATCTCCTTCCCTCTTTCCTGACGAGGCAACCGTTGGTTGCGAAAGCTAGAATTTTGTGTGTATGTTTGTGTTTGTTTGTGTGTCTATCGACCTGCCAGTGCTTTTGTTTGGTAAGTCTCATCATCTTTCCTTTTAAATATATTTTTCCCACGTGGAATGTTTCCCTCTATTACATTCATATATATATATATATATATATATATATATATATATAAAGAAAGATGATGAGACTTACCAAACAAAAGCGCTGGCAGGTCGATAGACACACAAACAAACACAAACATACACACATTTGTTTGGTAAGTCTCATCATCTTTCTTTTTAAATATAAGTGTGTATGTTTGTGTGTCTATCAACCTGCCAGCGCTTTTGTTTGGTAAGTCTCATCATCTTTCTTTTTAAATATATTTTTCCCACGTGGAATGTTTCCCTCTATATATATATATATATATATATATATATATAGTTATAATAGAAGGAAACATTCCATGAAGGAAAAATATATCTAAAAACAAAGATGATGTGACTTACCAAATGAAAGTGCTGGCAGGTCGACAGACACACAAACGAACACAAACATACACACAAAATTCAAGCTTTCGCAACAAACTGTTGCCTCATCAGGAAAGAGGGAAGGAGAGCGAAAGACGAAAGGATGTGGGTTTTAAGGGAGAGGGTAAGGAGTCATTCCAGTCCCGGGAGCGGAAAGACTTACCTTAGGGGGAAAAAAGGACGGGTACACATTCGCACACACACACACATCCATCCACACATATACAGACACAAGCAGACATATTAAAAGACCTTTTAATATGTCTGCTTGTGTCTGCATATGTGTGGATGGATGTGTGTGTGTGTGCGAATGTGTACCCGTCCTTTTTTCCCCCTAAGGTAAGTCTTTCCGCTCCCGGGACTGGAATGACTCCTTACCCTCTCCCTTAAAACCCACATCCTTTCGTCTTTCGCTCTCCTTCCCTCTTTCCTGATGAGGCAACAGTTTGTTGCGAAAGCTTGAATTTTGTGTGTATGTTTGTGTTCGTTTGTGTGTCTGTCGACCTGCCAGCACTTTCATTTGGTAAGTCACATCATCTTTGTTTTTATATATATATATATATATATATATATATATATATATATATATATATATATATATATATATATATATATATATATATATATCACACACAC
The DNA here is from genome assembly GCF_023864275.1 of Schistocerca cancellata. Taxonomy (NCBI): domain Eukaryota; kingdom Metazoa; phylum Arthropoda; class Insecta; order Orthoptera; family Acrididae; genus Schistocerca; species Schistocerca cancellata. The sequence continues at coordinate 463,139,858 of NC_064627.1, read as the reverse complement.
ACGAGACAAATTCAGCTTTCAGTGCACCTTACAGATCTAGCAACTGGCCATATACGAGGGTCACTTGGGAAGTAAAAAAATTTTTTTTCTACAGAAATTTTTATTTGAAGTAATTAAATGAAACTATATTTTACATGTAACTGATACCCAAGGTACTTTTCTGCACAGACACTATTCAAATTTAGGCACTTTGTCATACTATTTTATCAGTTTTTCTATACCTTCTGCATACTCAGTTGCCACCCAGTTGCTGTACTCCATAGCTTTGTCCACTCAAAATGTCTTTCAGTTTGGGGAATAAGTGTTAATTGCTTGGGGGTTAAGTTCAGACTGCATGTCAGGCATTGAAACCTTTCGCACTGAAACAAGTCCTGTGTCACTTCTGCTGTATGCAGACGTCCATTATTGTGAAGAAGATGAACGACATCACTAATTTGCATTCTGTAACACTTATTTTTAATGATGCAGCAAAGTCGTTGAAGCGTCTGACAGTACACTGCTGCAGTCCACTAACTGTGAAATGCATATCTTCTTGGATTTTTGTTTCAATCCTCATTCTGAGTCCGTCAGTCACCACTGAGGTCTGGCCCAAGCTATCTTCATGATGAACATTTTTCCATCCACCATTAAACACGGTATCACTTCTGAACTGAAGCTTAGTTCATCACATTACTGTAAGACTCAATTATCTGCCTATAAATTTCAGTGGGTCAGACTCCTTGTACATTTAAAAAGCAGGTAACACTGAGCATCTCACACTTGTTGGGATTGACAATTCCATCTCACATCATAAAATCTTTCTTTGTCTGTAATCATTTTTCATACTGTTTCTTTCTTGATCTTGATTTGCAGTCCAGTTTGTTTTTCAGTTCCTTTACTTTGTTCATTATGTTTCTTAAACCCTCTGTTGTAAATTGTAGTTCCTTCATGTCTTCTTTTACTTCCGTAATCCATCTACTGTTGCTCTTTCTGTGCCATAATTTCTCTATTAGTTTTGTCTCCTGATTGTCCTTATTGTGAGGTCTTTTATGTTTAAGTATTTTCTGTGATATATTGTGATTTTGACAATTTATTTATGTAACTAGATCAAGTAGATTTTTCTTTGAGGTTGTACATTATGATTTCTCCAAAACATTTTAATTTCCCTACAATTTTGATTTCCTGGTCTTCTACTGCAATTTTGTAGACAAATGATGGGTCAGTTAACATAATTTCTATTTCTTCAAAGTATATCTCACACCAATTTTCTGTGCTATTTACTGTAGAGTTTAACTTGGTGTCATGTTTTCTAAAGGTTGCTGACAGGAGAGCGAGGTCATCAGCAAATCCCATGTGGTTAAAATTTAACATGTTTGGTTCAGATACTCTAACACAATACAAAAAACATGTACATACCACCAGTGTTCATTGTATTCAATGTACTTCAAACTTACATGTTTTACAGAATAATATAAATAGATAACTATTTCCATGGACTAATACAATATTGGCTTACTCTCTGGACACAGTGATTGGTCAAAATTACTCATAAGCAATGGAATCTATGATGCAAAAGTAATATTTCCAACAACAGACTGTTATGATTAACAGACAGAAACTGTGGTCTGTGAAACCTACAAAAGCATGGAAATTTATTTTTAACTGAATTGCTGTAATCAAATTTTCCTTGCATATTTATTTCAACCTAAAAATAATCACACGCTCAATACTCTTACAGCTGGGGTAAACATTTTGTGATATTACTTCTGGATATGAAAAGGTTATGCTTTTAGAAATTGATTTATTATCTTGGCACATGCAAGGGGGTTTCAACAAAGTTTCTTGCAACAGAATCTACTTAATGATCAGTACCTGAATTCACTACTCATTTTCTACACACTCAGTGAAAACTGAGTTGATCACAATTTACAGTGCAATACAAGGCAATTCCACCCCCCACCCAAATTTCAAAATTTTATATTCATTTTCACAACTTTCTAGCATATATATAAACTTCACCTGAAGTTAGTATGGAAAAAATAAATGTGTATACATGCCTAATTTTCTCATATTAACTGTTTACACACAATATACTACGTTAAAGGACAGCACCTAAGGCATACAAAGCTGTGTGAGAAATGAGAATCACCCAAGTCAATACAGTAAATATTGCAGAAAATAAGTGGAGGTAACAAATTAAGCAAGCACAGCATAAGATCAACTCTCATTACAACTAAAGTTCATCCTGGAACTTGAATTTCTAAGATTAAGTACACAATGAACTTGGATAGACAGTGATTTGGACAGTGCAGTGGAAAGTATAGAAAACTGATCCCTCCTGCAAGCAATACCACAAATGTACCCACTGAATCACCAATGACATTCCTATGAAGACGAAACTTGATGCAAAGGGCCATCCAGATTAAGTACACCTAGTTAATAAAGAGCCTCATCTGCCTTTTCCCAGACTGAGATTATTTACCTAAACATTAAACTGAAAATCTTTGAAAGTTTAACAGTGGTACATTATGTGGACAACAAAGTGTAAAAACAGCTATTTCCTTGCAAATACATTAGTTTGCAATCCAGTTCCAAATGGGCTCGATTGTAACTTGTCCCGCTTTCACCTCAGCACCATATCATTGGCCCTGCGTAACTAGTCCATCAACATGTCAAGGGTAAGTCTGAACTTGAGATGAGACACAAATAAGTCAGCATGGTTATTCCTTTCTTGTCACTGACAAGAGTATCATAAAAAAATATTCTCCAGTGGAAGGAGTTTAATATTAGTATTTATATTTGCCATTTAAGACAAAATAATATCATTTGAGATGGAAGCCTATTCCAAGTGCTTGAAGACAACATTTACACCACTTCTTTCAAGTGGTGTAACAAAACATCTTTTTTTCTTTAAGATATGACAGATTAGCTCAGGGAGTAATAGATACAGTTACACTCACTGCACAGCCTACATTCGAGAATGTTATACATACACCAAATAACAAGTTTATTGTGTTGCAAGTTTTCGCAGCAGCTGTATAAAATTACAGTAGTTCAAAAGAAAAATATCTTTCGCATATTGCAATTAAAGTTTTTTTACTTATATTGGGTGCACAAGATAAATAAAAAACTTAAAGGCGCTGCATCAAAAAGGCCTAGTTTGTATCAACTTTGATTAGATTTTAAGTTCATTATCAATGGAAATTCCCTCACCAATACTTATCCTAATTATCACCACATAAAATTACTAATGAAACTAAACAGCAGTGACTATTTCTCCAAAATATATCAGTTCAATGCGTACTTGCAACTGCTCTTACAAAAGATCTCACAACACGCCAATGTAAAAACTTCCTGCTGTTGCATCTACTACAATATTGCCCCCTCATGCCAACACCCAACAGAGAAACACTGGTTTCCATTGGTACTGAATGTTCAGGAAAGTGTCCTGAATATCCTGAACCATTCTCCCTGTTAGGTACAGCTTAAATACTGATTTATAACCTTAAAATCAGCCACTTCTAATGCAACAAGGGACTTTCGTGACTGGATCCCAAACAGTTTTGTTATATGCTATTTCTGAACAGCCACTGAAAAAGTAGATCAGTGACTTTATGCTAACGTTCACTAATGACAGAACCTCCAGAACATACCTAACCATGAGGAATTGTAGACTTGCTGGTAGCGGTGACTCCCCAGCCTCTTCATACAGACAGAGTATTGGACTGGTTCAGCAGGCACAATTAGTCAGCCTAATATCCTCATTGTAGGCCTCATCTGAAATCCTCGATAAGGGAGCACCTCATCAGGTGACTAAGTGGAAGGGTCTCATCTGAAATGACCAATTTCTAAGGCTGAACATGGTCCTTTACGGCCAGAAGAGCTGCTATGTGTGTTAGAGCTGGACAGCTAGGTTGGTACAACAAGGCATAAGAGAGGCTAGGGCTGTGTGAGTGATTCCATACCATGGACTCCCATACCCTAGACCACTCATCTGTGTGCTTACGAGTGGGACAGTGGCAGTTCTGTGTTTTGGCTGCTAGCTTGCTGGGTAGTTACATGGGTGCCAGATCTTTCAATCTGAGGAGATGGTGGATTGGCCACTGTTTGTGAATGCATGTGCAGCAAGAGCTTATGACTTGCCATGACATTTAACAACTGACATCACCTATGGCCAGCAAAGGTACTTTTGTACCCTAGTCTCTTTGGTGTCCTGTGCATAGGCAGTTCTGTACTTGGGCTGGGCAAACCGCTTGGGTCACAGAAAGGCTACATTACAGTCGACGGAGTTGGACTGATACATGCCAAGGAAGCTTTGCTGTTATTCCTTGGTCGACATTGTCAGTAGGGCGTGGTGCGTTTGACTTGAACTTCCTGAGCATCTGTTTGGCATTCAATTGGAGGCTGGTTGAAATGGGACAGTGCTCAGGTGTTCAATAATGTTAGAGAGAGAGAGAGAGAGAGAGAGAGAGAGAGAGAGAGAGAGAGAGAGAGAGAGAGAAGGCCTTAAATTATGACAATGTAAACTGGGGATTACTGTCAGACATCAAAGTGTGTGGCACTCTCTCAATTGCAAATATTGTAGAAAGAATCACGGATCGTAGCGTGAGTAGTTGATGAAGGTGTCTATGCCACAAAAGGGAAGTTGATGAGAGTGTCCCCCTCATGCAACCACGTAGCTTCACAAAATGGTTAGGTAAATTTAATATGTACTTTCTCTCATTGGTGGTTGAGTTGTAGTCATGGAAAGTGAGTTGTAGTCATGGAAAGAAATGTTGTGCCAGAGCCATTTAATTCAGAGAGCTATTTCAGGAACTGAGCCGTGTTGCATCATAAAATAGTTACGAAAGTCTGGATCTGCTTGTTTTGATCAATACCCTGGCCACCCCCAATGCACTGCTGACAATACTTACCATCGAACTGGATTGCAAGCCAATGCTGTGACAACCTTATGCACTGTCAGTGGGAGTGCCCAAGGTTTGATGGAAGTATTGGTCGAGTGCAGAAGAAACTGTTTCTTGGTGACTGAACTTGGCATCAAGGGCAATGGCAAGGAGAGGCACCCTATGCATGCTCCCTCAAAGTGAGGCATGAAGTTGCTCGTTGCTTCTCTGACTCGTTGGGTGGTGGGACAGAAACAGAATTCATAGTTACAACCACTCACAAATGTCCACACCTGCAGACAGTGCACTGTCTTTTTGTGAGCTTGGAACTTGGTCCAAAAATTGATGGTAATGGTTTTTGTTGATTGACAGGTGGAATTTACTGCTATACAAATATACATGAAACTTCTTCACACCATAAGTAATTGGTAAACCTGCATCATCAATTTGGGAACTGTTTTGTTGTGTTGCTGTCAATGCTGTTATAGTATAGGCAATCTGGTGTTTTTGGGTCTGTTGAACATTTTATGAGACCATCACCACAATCCAGTACTGTGATGCATCCATCATGAGCATCAACTGCAAGGCCAACAACAACATCAAGCATTTTTCTATTTTTAGACACCCATTAAGGCATTAAAAAAACCTCCTGAGTTGCTAATCACACAAATATGTACCTTTCTGCAAAGGTGATTTAGTGGGTTAGCAGTTTTAGCTGTTTGATGTATAAACTCAGCATAGCAGTTGATCTTTCTAGTAAGTACCTGTAATTGTTTCAGATTAGTGGGTGTTGGCAAGTTTGTTACAATGTTGACATGGGCATGATACTTTAGCTGCTGAGAATGTGCCCCAGGTATTTAATGTCTGGGGTGACATTGTAAGCCATTTTTTGATAATCTTTTAAAAGGACTTTGAGGCTCCAAAGGTTATATTTCAGTATATTGAATGGCTTATTCAATACCAGTGGCTATTTTGATTCATCATCTAATGGGAGTAGTAGACATACATCTTTTAAACCAAATTTTGAATAATATTGAGTTCTAGCTAGCCTTGTAACAACTCCTCCAGCCATGGTACAGGAAAGAGATTAACATTTGACTGAACATTGATAGTTACTTTAAAATTACCACAAATGAGTACAGACTCATAAGGCTTTTTAATGACAACCATTGGCATCACCCATTGCCTGTCTGATATCAGGGAAATAACACTCATTCCTGATGCTGTGTGAGCTCAACCTAAAGAACATCTCTAACAGCAAATGGTAAAGTGCAACAATTTCATTAAAACATAAGCAGCAAAACTTTTTGCACAACCCAATGATGGTTCAATAGTTTCCTTGTACACAGCACATAAATAATCAAAATCAGCAAATGGCACTGCTTTGGACAGTAAGTTTATGAGCTTCACTAGTCTGAAATCAAATGCTGTAAGGGCATCTAAGCTCAAAATGTTAAAACCGAATCAGGCAAATCTACAACTAAGAATATTAGTACACATTCAACGTGTACTGTAAGTGACAGTTTTCCGAAGGGGAGGAACTGACTTTTGGCAGTCTTCACTGATTAGTGACAAGGCAGCTACAGTCCAGCTGGAACTACACTGACTGGCCATTAATAATGAGAGCCACTGTCAGATTCCGCAGTGCTTGATGGGCTGTCCACACAGCTGACGTGACCATGTGGAGAAATATGGCTTCACCAGGTAGTGTTTTTATGTGACACAATATACAACTCATTGACACACAGCTGCCAGGTGTCTGTACTTGCAAGACCGACAGTGAGTGACACGGTCCTGGTAGCAGTTTCTTTTATAATGTTAACTGCATCCTGGGTATGACTGCAGCTTTGTTGACACATGTGGCGCACAACATCAAGGGGGAAAGGGATTTTCAATTCAGCCTTTCATTATTAAAAAAGGTTTTACTTGGTGCCAAGAGGGAATCATCAAGAAGCTGGTGATCTGGACAACTGTAAACACTGTTGATATTTGAAGGCGTAAGTAAAAGTTGGCTGGGGCCGGAAAAAGATCCTGCAAGAACAGGACAAATGATGACTGAAGAGAATCATTCAAAGTGACAGAAGTGCAAACCTTCTGCAAACTGCTGCAGATTTCAATGCTGGGCCATCAGGAAGTGCAAGCGTGCAAACCATTCAATGACACATCATCGATATGGGGTTTCGGAGCTGTAGGACCACTCGTGTACCCTTGATGGATGCACAACACAAAGCTTTACACCTTGCCTGGGCCTGTCAACACCAACATCAACATTGGACTGCTGATGACTGGAAACATGTTGCCTGGTCAGAAGAGTCTCGTTTCAAATTGTATCAACCAGATGGACATGTATGGGTATGGAGACAACCTCATGAATCCATGGATCCTGCATGTCAACAGGGGACTGTTCAAGCTGGTGGAGGCTCTATAACGGTGTTGGGCGTGTGCCATTGAAGTGATATGGGACCCCTGATACGTCTAGATATGACTCTGACAGGTAATACGTATTTAAGCATCCTGTGATCACCTGCATCCATTCATGTCCATTGTGCATTCCGATGGACTTGGGAAATTCCAGGACAATGCTACACCTCACACATCCAGAATTGCTACAGAGTGGCTCCGGGAAAACTCTTCTGAGTTTAAACACTTCCACTGGCCACCAAACTCCCCAGACATGAACACTATTGAGCAAATCTGGTATGCCTTGCAACATGCTGTTCAGAAGAGATCTCCACTCCCTTGAACTTTTAGGGATTTATGGATAGCCTTGCTGGATTTATGGTGTCAATTCCATCCAGCACTACACCAGGCAACAGTCGAGTACATGCCATGTTGTGTCGCACCATTTCTGTATGCTTATAGGGGCCCTTCACAATATTAGGCAGGTGTACCAGTTTCTTTGGCTCTTCAGTGTATTTCGTAACACATGAACTCCTATAATGAGTAAAGGACAAACTGCCATACTGGTATCCATTGCATTAGCATGACAGTGGGATGTCAAGTGAAACAAATAACTTTATCAAATGTAGAATCTACTCATGGATTCAATTTCTTGATGTAGTTGAATGGAGTATCAACTGAAATTAATGTCAATAGTGCGAAATTGTTTGGACACAAAACAAAATATAAAAAAAGAGAAAAACCATATGTCCTACATTAAGCAAACGTCATTCAAATGCTTGTGATGTGGAAATGACGTAGGCTTAACATTCGGCCTGACAATCTTTATCACCATTAAAAGCAAATGTTAAATAAAACCGTGACTTCAGGATAAGTAATTTTTCTACAGTATTTTAAAATACAAAACTCAAAACTACATGTCAGGTTCTCATAAATTATCCACATGATAGCCAATACGTCGAGAAACATTCACAAACACAGATCATGGCACTGCAGGTGCTGCTTCTTACCTTTTTTCTTTTTTACGATGATGCGCTTTTTCCTTCTTCATATTAGGTTGTTGCATAAGTTCGTAGTGTTTTTGTTTTGCATTTTGGTGTTCCAGTTGCTATGGGTCATTTATCGATTGTAATTTTTTATTCGCAGTTCAGTTTACATATTGTCATTTCGTCATTTGGAGACGGTGATTGCAGCTATGGACACTAGAAAATGGAGTGCCAAGTAGACAATTCTGAACATTCCAGACATATTCTTCTGTTTGAGTTCAACTGAGGGGTGACAGCAGCACAGGCAGGAGGTCACATCTGTACCCCTTATTGGGATAATGCCAATGGACACAGCAAGAAAATGGTTTTCTCATTTTTGAGGAGGATCATCTTAACTGTGATCATTCCTTTATTGTGTGTCATTTACATGCAATGAGGAAGGTTCCAAAATTGGGTGTGTGGGTACTGCATGCTCAAAGCCAAAATCACAAAAATCACTGGATGGCCTTATTTGCATCCTTACTTGCACCCAATGTAGCACCGACTGAAATAAGACTTGCACTTGGCAGCCGAACCCAACCGGGACATCCCGGCTAACAATTCCATACGCTCATTTCATTTTTTCGTCAACTGGCTCATGAACAACAGCAACCATTCCTATCCTGTATTGTTACTGTTGATGAGAAATGTTGTCTTTATGCTGACATAAGGAATAGAACAGATGGCTGAGCCAAAACAAAGCAGCAACTACCCATACAAAGAGCTGCGCTTATCCAAAAAAGATAATGTTATGCACCTGGTGAAACAGCGATGGCATGGTGTACTATGAATTGCTTTCCAGAGGTGTAACCACTGCTGCTGATATTGATACGTGTTGCAGCAGTCCAAGAACAATGACCTGGAACAGTGTGTGAAGTGATGCTACTCCATGATAATGCACTGTTCCAGTGCACTGCAAACATGGCTCAATGGGTTATTCGTCTCGAAACCACATGATTTCTATAGTCACTGAATCCAAAAGGTACCCCAGCTTTGCCAGACTGCTGTAAATAGTGAAGGAGAATACACTGTTGATGAATAGTCTCTGTCATGTGTATCTGTTGTGTTTATTAAACTTATGTAAGAATGTTTCGAACTTATGTACCAATCTAATATCATTATTGGTGATGAAGTGGGGCGCCTTTATACCATACAGACTCTACAAAGAGTCCACGCATTATGATGTATAGTAAACTGAAGTGAGAAAATGCGATCAAACAAAACCACATATGAAAATAATGGTGATTGTGTTTCAAGACTAAGCTGCTAAACTTTTTGTAGATTTTATTGACCTAAACATCCATCAAGTTGTTTATTTACTGCAAAACACAACACACAATTTCAAATGAAATGCTTTCTGTTTACAATAACAACACATTTACGAGACCTCCTGCACACTAAAGTCATCCCACTGACAATGTCATATGTTTTCCAAAGGGACAATCTACATGTAATTCATACCCTGCAAATCACTGTGAAATGTATGGCAAATGGTATTTCCCATTGTACTATTATTAAGGCTGCTTCTCATTCCAGTTAGGTATGGAATGTGGGAAGACACATTGCTTAAACACATCTGTGCCTGCTGTTATTAATTTAATATTGTTCCCAATATCTCTATGACAGCAATATGTAGGGGATTGTAGTATACTTCTAGATTCAACTTAAAGTTAATTTCTGAAACTTTGTACATAGGCCTTCCAGATCACTGTTTTCAGCACCTCCGTGGCACATTCAAGCAAACCTATGACCATTGCTGCTCTTTTTTCTGCAAGTTCACTATCCCCTATTAGTTCTATTTGATACAGCTCCCACACAACTGAGCAGTATTCTAGGAAGGGTCGCTTCAACGTTCTGTAAGCAATCTTCATTGCAGACTGAGTGCCTTTCGCAAGTATTTTCCAATGAAATGAAATCTGCCACCTGCTTTATTTGTGACTAAACCTATGTGCTGACTCCATTTGATATCCCTACAAACTGTTACACCCAGGTATTTGCATGGAACTTGGCAAATTCCATTGCAGCTCTTTGATACTGTAGTTACAGGATAACATATGTTTTCGTTGTCGCCTTGAACAATGTTGGGAAACCAAAGAAAGGAAACATCTCAATGGTCAGACAGAGAATTGACCTGCTGTCATTCTCAATGCCAGACCACTGTGCTAACCATGGTGCTAGCTTGCTCAGAGAGAGAGAGAGAGAGAGAGAGAGAGAGAGAGAGAGAGAGAGAGAGAAGTGAGGAGGGGGCCAGGGGCTAAGGAGGGGGGGAGGGGGGGGGAGTTTATTATTGTTGCTGGGCTAAGGAGGGGGGGAGGGGGGGGAGTTTATTATTGTTGCTGTTGTTGCAACGCTTTAACTATTACTTAGGTATTGTGGATCTATGTAATGTAACGTATTCCACGATCATCTATAATTGTTACAGAGGTCCTAAAGAACAAAAAATAAATTCATACAAATTTTCTTCCTGTTATATAGAAAAGTTCTCTCTACACACTAACATCACAAACACTGTAAGTACATTTCTAGTGCGTGAAATACAGGAACTTATTATATTCATACTGAGAACTCTGTTGTTTTGCATTTCAATTTTAGTACATCATTTACATTTCACTTATCTATTACCAATTACATACCTCAGCACAACATCAAGGATGTTTTTCCACAGTTTAACAACAACCCCACTCTCCACAAAATCTTCTCTCAGGTTCTTGTCAACTTTAAGAAGTGAACTACAGCACCTGAAAACAAATCAAATTCTGTAGTACAACAGAGTTACAGTGAAATATCTTATGCATTCTGCTTTGTACAACTAAATATTCTAAGAATCTATTCAGGCTTGGGGTCAGTGAGATGGTTAGACAATACTTCAGTGTCCCTCGGTGACCAGAGACAGCGGTCATGTGTGTGTGAGATGTATTTATGTGAATGTGTTGTGTGTTGTCTGCTTCTGAATGAGGCCTTTTGTTGCACCTGTCTGCGACTCAACATCCACTACATCATGAGTAGCAATCTATTCTTTTCAAAATACTGTCATTATTCTATCCCATATTTTCCACTGTTATAAGCTGAATAATTTATAGATAGGGAGAGGAAAATTTCATGAAAACAATAATGCAAAATTGGGAGCTTTCAATGAAATATCATGAACCTGGCAGTTTTTATTAAATATCACAAAGTCAGCAATTTTTACAAAATATCAAGAAATTTGTCATTATTGCATATAAATCTGAGAACGGCAGTTTGTTGACTTTAATAACTGCTAGTTATTGAATGCTCAAACTGCAATTTTTAATCTTGTTTCCTCAAGGCTATGGTTCATGTATAATCTTAAAAACAATGAACACTTCTGTATAACTACAGTATGATGTGATGTCAAAACTAACACAGAAATTTAAAAAATAACACTGAAAACAGAGAAAAAACACTGAAATTAGCAAAAAACAACATATTTGCAGAAAAAACACTGAATTTGGCACACAAAACCACTGAATTTAGCAAACAAAACCAACAAATATGGTTAAAAAGGTAAGACCACATTTGGCAAAAAAGGCAACACGGAATCTGGCCAAACATGACAATGAATCTAGTAAAAGCAGCCGTAAATATGGAAAAAACAGCCACAAAAAGGAAACAACTGGCAAAAATAACAAAAATTTTGCAAAAATAACCACCAATTTGGGAAAAATAACCAGCAAAAAAAAAACCTGATTTGTTGAAAAATAACTCTGGATTTGGCGAAACTCTCCAAATTTGGTAAAAAAAAACTCCGAGTAGGCCAAAACGCCAACTCCGAGTCGGGCAAAACGCCAACTCCGAGTGGGGCAAAACCCTAACTCAGAGTTTGGCTAAACGCTAACTCAGAGTTTGGCAAAATGCTGACGGTTAATTTAGCAGAAAACTAATTCCAAATTTACTAGAACACTAACTCTGAATTTAGCAAAAAATAAACACAGTAAGAGAAAAATATGGAACTGACAAACAGTGAAATTGGCAAAAAAATAGCACAAAATTTGGCATAAAACTGGAAATTGGCAAATACCAAATTGGAAAAAATGCCGAAATTGCCAAAAAAATTAATTTGACGAAAAAGTAGACCAAATTTGGCAAAAAAATTACACTAAATTTCACAAAAACAGTAACACTAAATTTGGAACAAAAAGGTAACACCGAATCTGGCTCAGGAAAACATCAGATCTGGCAAAAAATAGCCTAGAATTTGGCAAAACATAAAATCAAATTTGGCCAAAATAACGCAAAACTTGACCATAAAATAAAATTATTTTTTCCTGTCCCTATTTACAACATCTTAATCACAATTCATCCAATGCACCAGTTAAACTGCACGTGCAAAGTACAACCAGGTTAAGGAACCACATGCTGGTAACAATACATGCGAGATCAATTTATGGCCGAGGCACTGTCATTTTCAAATGCAAAATATAGAAATAAATTATTATTATTATTATTATTATTATTATTATTGTTGTTGTTGTTGTTGTTGTTGTTGTTCCTAGCAGAGAAACTAGGCATATCCCATGTATAAGCAAACAATAAGCTGCTGGAAATTGTAGTGTTTAAAGTCAAATGGAACAGTGTTAGGAACAAGCGAGATCCAGAGTATTGGAACTCGCTCACTTGCACCACTACCCATCAGACTTTTCGCTTCTATGATGTTATGTTGGAGGGAAGTAACTTTAAGCATCTCTGAGTAAAGGTTTCTGAGGAGCGAGATAAAGCATGACACTCTCAATCAGAGTTACATCACACCTCACATTCAGGAGTTTCCAAAGAGGAAGTTAAAATTTGTAAAGATAGAATTGCTGCACTTAATTCTGTCACTGACATAAACTTCCAGAGATAGTCTGTCACTGACAGGTAGCCATGCCTTTGATGGGATAGGTGATGTTTCTGACCTGACTGGAGTAGATGGTGGTGGGAGGATATATAGGACAGGTCTTGCAGCTATGTCAATTACAGGGATATGAGCCATGAGGTAAGGGTTTGGGAGCAGGGGTTGTGTAGGGATCGACAAGTATATCGTGTAGGTTCGGTGGACGCCAGGATACCACTTTGGGAGGTGTGGGAATGATAGTGGGTTGGACCTGTGAAACCAGTCATGTGTTCTACAAGCTATGCGGCAACCACTCCGTTGCATTCTATGTGGACATGACAGCCAACACTCCTCAGCAGCAATTCATTGTCCCCCACCCCAACCTCTCATCCCTCCCCCTCAGCACTCCAGTCTCCTCCTTACCCCCCCCCCCCCCCCCCACATTGCTACTCCCATCATACACTGGTGCTGTTGCTCACAATGTGGCTTCAGTTGCCAGAGACTGCAGTCATGCGTGTGAGTTGTGTTAGAGAGAGAGAGAGAGAGAGAGAGAGAGAGAGGTATTTTTGACAAAGGATTTGCTGGTCAAAAGCTTATTTGTGACAGTCTTTTTGTTGTACCTATGTGCGCCTCAGCTTCTCTGCTATATGGTGAGTGGCAACTTTCCTTTTCATAATGTTCCATTCCACCGTGGATTTTCCATTGTTTGTTATTTTAACATCATGAATTGAGAGTAATGATCTTTACAAAAAAGGGAAACTTACTTATAGGATACCCTTTGTAAATGTAGATACATAAACTTTTTTGTCTCTGTTACGGATCGGAGTGTGGAATGTCAGATCCCTTAATCGAGCAGGTAGGTTAGAAAATTAAGGGAAATGGATAGGTTAAAGTTAGATATAGTAGGAATTAGTGAAGTTCGCTGGCAGGAGGAACAAGACTTTTGGTCAGGCGAATACAGGGTTATAAATACAAAATCAAATAGGGGTAATGCAGGAGTCGGTTTAATAATGAATTTAAAAAATAGGAGTGCGGGTAAGCTACTACAAACAGCATAGTGAACACATTATTGTGGCCAAGATAGACATAGACACGAAGCCCACACCTACTACAGTAGTTTATATGCCAACTAGCTCTGCAGGTGACGAAGAAATGGACAAAATGTATGATAAAATAAAAGAAATTATTCAGATAGTGAAGGCAGACAAAAATTTAATAGTCATGGGTGAATGGAATTCGGTAGTAGGAAAAGGGAGAGAAGGAAACATAGTAGGTGAATATGGATTGGGGCTAAGAAATAAAAGAGGAAGCCGCCTTATAGAATTTTGCACGGAGCACAACTTAATCATAGCTAACACTTGGTTCAAGAATCATGAAAGAAGGTTGTATACATGGAAGAACCCTGGAGATACTAGAAGATATCAGATAGATTATATAATGGTAAGACAGAGATTTAGGAACCAGGTTTTAAATTGTAAGACATTTCCAGGGGCAGATGTGGAGTCTGACCACAATCTATTGGTTATGAACTGTAGATTAAAACTGAAGAAACTGCAAAAAGGTGGGACTTTAAGGAGATGGGACCTGGATAAACTGACTAAACCAGAGGTTATAGAGTTTCAGGGGGAGCATAACGGAAAAATTGACAGGAATGGGGGAAAGGAATACAGTAGAAGAAGAATGAGTAGCTTTGAGAGGTGAAGTAGTGAAGGCAGCAGAGGATCAAGTAGGTAAAAAGACAAGGGCTAGTAGAAATCCTTGGGTAACAGAAGAAACATTGAATTTAATTGATGAAAGGAGAAAATATAAAAATTCAGTAAATGAAGCAGGCAAAAAGGAATACAAACGTCTCAAAAATGAGATTGACAGGAAGTGCAAAATGGGTAATCAGCGATGGCTAGAGGATAAATGTAAGGATATAGAGGCTTATTTCACTAAGGGTAAGATAGACACTGCCTACAGGAAAATTAAAGAGACCTTTGGAGAAAAGAGAACCACTTGTATGAATATCAAGAGCTCAGATGGAAACCCAGTTCTAAGCAAAGAAGGGAAAGCAGAAAGGTGGAAGGAATATATAGAGGGTCTATACAAGGGCAATGTATGTGAGGACAATATTATGGAAATGGAAGAGGATGTAGATGAACATGAAATGGGAGATATGATACTGCGTGAAGAGTTAAACAGAGCTCTGAAAGACCTGAGTCGAAACAAGGCCCCGGGAGTAGACAACATTCCATTAGAACTACTGACGGCCTTGGGAGAGTCAGTCCTGACAAAACTCTACCATCTGGTGAGCAAGATGTATGAAACAGGTGAAATACCCACCGACTTCAAGAAGAATATAATTATTCCAATCCCAAAGGAATCAGGTGCTGACAGATGTGAAAATTACCGAACAATCAGTTTAATAAGTCACAGATGCAAAATACTAACGTGAATTCTTTACAGACGAATGGAAAAACGGATGCAAAATACTAACACAAATTCTTTACAGACGAATGGAAAAACTGGTAGAAGCCGACCTCGGGGAAAATCAGTTTGGATTCCGTAGAAATATTGGAACACGTGAGGCAATACTGACCCTACGATTTATCTTAGAAGCTAGATTAAGGAAAGGCAAACCTACGTTTCTAGCATTTGTAGACTTAGAGAAAGCTTTTGACAATGCTGACTGGGATACTCTCTTTCAAATTCTAAAGGTGGCAGGGGTAAAATACAAGGAGCGAAAGGCTAATTACAATTTGTACAAAAACCAGATAGCAGTTATAAGAGGCGAGGGGCATGAAAGGGAAGCAATGGTTGGGAAGGGAGTGAGACAGGGTTGTAGCCTATCCCCGATGTTATTCAATCTATATAGAGCTAGCAGTGAAGGAAACAAAAGAAAAATTTGGAGTAGGTATTAAAATCCATGGAGAAGAAATAAAAACTCTGAGCTTCACCGATGACATTGTAATTCTGTCAGAGACAGCAAAGGACTTGGAAGAGCAGATGAACAGAATGGACAGTGTTATGAAAGGAGGATATAAGATGAACATCAACAAAAGCAAAGCAAGGATAATTGCATGTAGTCAAATTAAATCAGATGATGCTGAGGGAATTAGATCAGGAAATGAGACACTTTAAGTAGTAAAGGAGTTTTGCTATTTTGGGAACAAAATAACTGATGATGGTCGAAGTAGAGAGGATATCAAATGTAGACTGGCAATGGCAAGGAAAGCGTTTCTGAAGAAGAGAAATTTGTTAACATCGAGTATAGATTTAAGTGTCGGGAAGTCATTTCTGAAAGTATTTGTATGGAGTGTATGGAAGTGAAACATGGACGATAAATAGTTTGGACAAGAAGAGAATAGAAGCTTTCGAAAGTGGTGCTACAGAAGAATGCTGAAGATTAGATGGGTAGATCATATAACTAATGAGGAGGTATTGAATAGGATTGGGGAGAAGAGAATTTTGTGGCACAACTTGACTAGAAGAAGAGATCGGTTGGTAGGACATGTTCTGAGGCATCAAGGGATCACAAATTTAGTATTCTAGGGCAGCGTGGAGGGTAAAAATCGTAGAGGGAGACCAAGAGATGAATACACTAAGCAGATTCAGAAGGATGTACGTTGCAGTAGGTACTGGGAGATGAAGAAGCTTGCACAGGATAGATTAGCATGAAGAGCTGCATCAAACCAGTCTTAGGACTGAAGACCACAACAAACAACATTTGACCAATGTCTGTCTGTAAAAACTGTTATGGATTTTTTTATGTTGGGGATGAATCTGGCTATCTCTTAGAGATTCTTGGCTATTTGTTCAATGAGTGTATATATAATCCGCCATCTTCCAGATATTAGAATAGAACAGCAAAATCTCCTACAACTACCTGCCACTTTACTGTAACATGCTGCTCCTTTCTCCTCAGTTTTATTTGTGATATTTGATATTCTTTTAGTATTTCATTCTAAAGTCGTAATTCAATACACTAATGAGATTCAGAAGGATCTAGGTTGCAATATTTACTTGGAGATGAAGCAGCTAGTGCAGGATAGACTAGCATGGAGGGCTGCATCAAACCAGTCTCTGCACTGAAGACCACAACAATAATTCAAATAACACAGATGTAGAGGACTGAAGGTTAAGTCATCAATTTTGTCTTCCATTTTAGATATTTCACCATGAATTTTACTTTTAGGATTGTTTCTGCAAGCGTTTCATGGATTAGGTTCTTCATTTCATTCTAAAAGAAACTAGAGACTTGTAGAACAGATGCATATTGAATGTTGCACCAGTGTCCTTGAACAGAGAACAAGTAAAACCCAGTTTTTGTTAATCTGTCTTCTTCAGAAAGCAGATAATACCAACTGACAATGCCACCATGACACATATTTGCAATGATGCATATTTTGCGATGTGAATCGATGGAGTAAAATTACAAATGAATATAGATCATACAGTTTATATGTTACTTGCATCTTCCAATCTCAAGTCTAAGTTCAGTAACTGAAACACACTATCTGCATCATGCACAGTTTTCATCTACATTTTGAGGCATTAAAAGAACAACATTATACTGTGTCAATGTATTTTTAGCTTAAATTCAGAGAATCTTGAAAAAAGCTCCAGCCAGAACACCAGAATTACAAATAAATTGTGTACCACTTTCCCCATCATTACTAGATGGGGTACTTGGCTGAAAGCTGCATTACCTGTAATAATTTTAAGCCTTTACACAGACTATTAGATGCTTTGTCAGATGATTCTTCTGCTGTAAGAAACGCTTTACAGAACTATCAGGAAAACAATAACAGCAAAATGAACTTTATGTCACACACAGTTGTCAACGGCCATAACAAACTGGATGAGGAATGTTTCAAGAAAGAAGAATAATGAACCATTTTGAAAGACATGAAAGATGTGCTTGAAGATATTGGAAAACAGAAGCTGAAGTAAAGCTTAGTCAATAACCCTGATGTACAGGAAGAATCCTGATTACCATTCAAAAACAAGATTAGTATCTGTTTGTTGTCTGTTTACAAGTATTGCTGAATGATTGCAAAAGTCTCCCTAAAATAAAAAATAAATAAACAAAATACTAAAATCTTAAATGCTATTTGTTTCACCAGGTTTCTGAATGAATGACAGACATAGGTCAGTCTGTTCAGCAATGTGTTTCACTACATTTTCCAATGCCTTTAGTAGGTTTACAATTTAATACACAATTCATGACAAATATCATGTTTGGAATTGGCAACTCTTTTGACCAAAATTTTGCTCCTGTTTTGTCACCTAAATATCCTAGGTCTAGTAATGAAACACTCACCTGCAAAGGCATGCCATTAGTAGTGTGTCTCTGCAAGAATTTAACTGATCAGTCACAACAGTTAGCAGAGAAACATAATCTTCACTCATTACTGTTTCACAATAACGAGATATGTATTCACTCAAAAACGTCAACCTGGAGGGGAGAAATTAAACTTCAGTACAAATTTCATGTAAAATTTCTAAATAAAAAAATGATCAAATATGTAACGGTGAGCTTAAAGAAACCATCCAAACAAATCAATATTAAAATGTGTGTCTATAATTCTGCTCCGATTATGAACTTCCAAGACACAAGCAATTCTATCCACAACTTAACAAAAGAACAGTAATTTGCAATAATATGTAGATGATACGAATCCATCAACAAAGCAGAAAACAGTGTGATTAAATACACTTATGCATCTACACTTCTCATAAATCAACCAGACCATTAGAAGATTTGTTTGAAAATTATAAAACTGGGAACAACATAAAATAGTGACAAGAATGCGAAAACATTAACATAAAAAAAATTAATATGGCACCATTTCTGTTAAATTAGAACATGTTAATGGTTCCAGATGTATGAGGCCACATGTAACAGACTGTATAATTTATAGAATATATGCACTTATGAACCAAAAATTATGATGACTGCCCACCGTGAGCTTGAATACCACTTGGTGACGTTGTGGCCACATGTTGAAGAAAGGAAAGTATATAGGAGCGAAGATGGATGGGGCCACAAATACGGAAATCGACTCAAACAAGCAACTTTGACAAATTGTACACTGTTACGGCCTGGTGCCCGAGAGTAAGCATCTCATAAATGGTGAAACAGGTCAGTAGTTCATGTGCTATTGTTGTGAGCATCTACACAATGGCTGAATGAAAACCCCAAGTAGGTGATGAGCTGTTGGACATCCACGCCACATCACAGAAGCAGAACAGGCAGTGATCTGTGGCAGATCTGACATGTGTCAATTCTAGTGCAGGTAGAAGTGTTTTAGAGCACACCATTTAAAACATGTTGAACAAAGGGCTCTGCAACAGGAAACTCCAATGCCTTCCCATGTTGACTCAACAACATCATCTATTACACTTGCAGTAGGCAAGGGTTCATTAAGATTAGATGCAGGATATATGGAAATGTTTCACTTGGTCAGATGAATAATGTTCCATGACACACCAGGTTGACGGTCATGTCTGGATACTCAGTCACCCACAAGAATCTCTGCTTGAAAAGTGCACCATGGCTCAAATGGCTCTGAGCACTATGGGACTTAACATCTATGGTCATCAGTCCCCTAGAACTTAGAACTACTTAAACCTAACTAACCTAAGGACAGCACACAACACCCAGCCATCACGAGGCAGAGAAAATCCCTGACCCCGCCGGGAATCGAACCCGGGAACCCGGGCGTGGGAAGCGAGAACGCTACCGCACGACCACGAGATGCGGGCAAAGTGCACCATGCCACATATGCAGACCAATGGGGACATTATTACGGAATGGGAGATATTCACCTCAGTTTCCATGGCATCTGCGGCAGTAATTGAAGGCACCATGACAACTGTGGACTAGGTGAACATTACGGTTAATCATCTGTGTCTCTTCATGCTTGATATCTTCCCTAATGGCGATGGGATCTTCTGTCAGGATACCTATCTCTGTCAAAAGGCCTGAATCATGCTACAGTGGTTTGAGAAGCACCAAATGTGACTGATCTGAATCCGGTGGGACACATTTGGGACACTATTGGCCAAAAACCATCATTCAACAATATATGGGAACTGTGTAATCTGCATGTAGACACCTCGTGCCACATACCTCTAAAAACCTACCAAGAACTTGCCAAATCCACGCCTCACAGAATCATTGCTATTTTGCGTTCCAACTGTGGACCAACATGCTATTAAATAGTGAGTCATGTTTTGGTTCACCAGTGTAAGTACATAAGAACAAAAACATCGAGTAACGAATACGTAATTAACTTGCCCCCCATTGAACCACGGACTTTGCTATCCGTGGGGTGGCTTGCACGCTTCAATGGTGCTGATAGCCATACTGTAGGTGCAACCAAAACAGAGGCGTACCTGCTGTAGGCCAGACAAACATGTGGCCCCTGAAGTGGGGTAAGAGTCTTTCCAGTAGTTGCAAGGGCAAAAGTCTGGATGACTGATCTGACCTTATAAAATCAACCAAAACGGTCTTGCTGTGCTGGTGCTGCGAACAGCTGAAAGCAAGAGGAAATTACAGCCGTAATTGTTTGCAACAGCATGCACCTCTACTGTACAATTAAATGATGATGGCACCCTCTACCATAAAACATTCCCAAGGTAAAAAGTCCCCCTTTTGGCTCTCTGAGCAGGAACTCTTCAGGAGAAAGAAAACAGGAGTTCTACAGATTAGAGTGTGAAATGTTAGATCCCTTAATCAGCAGATAGGTTAAAAAATTTAAAAAGGGAAATGTATTAGATATATGGGGAATTAGTGAAGTTCAGTGGCAGAAGGAACAGGATTTCTGGTCAGGTGAATACAGGGTTATAAATACAAAGCAAAATAGAGGTAAAGCAGGAGTGGATTAAGTAGTATAGTGAATGCATGATCACAGCCAAGAGTGACACAAAGCCCATGCCTACCACAGTCATACAAGTTTATATGCCAGCTAGCTCCACAGATGAAGAAGAGATCTATGATGAGATAACAGAAATTATTCAGATATTTAGGGGATACAAAAAATTAATTGTGATGAAGGACTGGACTTCGACAGTAGAGAAAGGAAGAGGAGGAAACACAGTACATGAATATGGAAAGAGCAAAAAGAATGAAAGTTGTCTGGTAGAATTTTGCATAGACCATAATTTAATCATCAGAAATACTTGATTTAAGAATCAAGAAAAAAGACTGTATACACTGTGGAGATGCTGGAAGGTTTCAGATTGATTGCATAATGGTAAGACAGAGATTTCTGAACCAGATTTTAAATTGTAAAACATTTCCAGGGGCAGATGTGGAATCTGACCACAATTTATTGGTTAAGAACTGTAGATTGCTCTGATTGTTGCCAGCATCATATTTAAATTACCAGGGAAGCAGGTTGCTAGCCTTACTTGCCCCGAGTCTCATTGGGTTTTACCCCTAACGGCTGAGGGACTAACTGGTGGATTTGGTAGTCTTTGCCGTATGAGCACAAAGGTGACCACGACTCAGAATATGTCCGAGATGCTCAGCCTTATTCCAAAGTAACTGGTATCCCGACTGTCGGGACCACTTACTTGGCCACTCATATGTTGCCCGTGGTTCATGAACTAGAACATGACTACAGGAACCCACACCAGAAAGAAACAAAGCCAAACAGATAATTGCAGCATCCAATAAGAAATCTTGGGAAGACTTTGGAAACAGATTGGAGACTATGGGTCAAGCTGCTGGAAAACCATTCTGGAGTGTAATTAGCAGTCTCCAAAAGGGAGGTAAGAAGGAAATGACAAGTATTTTGGACAGGTCAGGAAAACTGCTGGTGAATCCTGTGGATGCCTTGGGCAGATGGAGGGAATATTTTGAAGAGTTGCTCAATGTAGGTGAAAATACGATCAGTAATGTTTCAGATTTCGAGGTAGAATGGGATTGGAATGATGATGAAAATAAGATCACATTTGAGGAAGTGGAGAAAATGGTCAATAGATTGCAGTGCAATAAAGCAGCTGGGGTGGATGAAATTAAGTCGGAAGTCATCAAATACAATGGAACGTCAGGTCTTAAATGGCTACACAGGATAATTGAAATGGCATGGGAGTCGGCACAGGTTCCATCAGACTGGACAAAAGCAGTAATCACATCAATCTTTAAACATGGAAACAGAAAAGATTGTAACAACTACAGAGGTATCTCTTTAATCAGCGTTGTGGGTAAAATCTTCTCAGGTATTGTTGAAAGGAAAGTGTGAGTATTAGTTGAGGACCAATTGGATGAAAATCAGTGTGGGTTTAGGCCTCTGAGAGGTTGTCAGGACCAGATCTTTAGCTTACGGCAAATAATGGAGAAGTGTTATGAGTGGAACAGGGAATTGTATCTATGCTTTATAGATCTAGAAAAGGCATATGACCGGGTTCCTAGGAGGAAGTTATTGTCTGTTCTATGAGATTATGGAATAGGAGGCAAACTTTTGCAAGCAATTAAAGGTCTTTACATGGATAGTCAGGCAGCAGTTAGAGTTGACGGTAAATTGAGTTCATGGTTCAGAGTAGTTTCAGGGGTAAGACAAGGCTGCAACCTGTCTCCACTGTTGTTCATATTATTTATGGATCATATGTTGAAAACAATAGACTGGCTGGGTGAGATTAAGATATGTGAACACAAAATAAGCAGTCTTGCATATGCGGATGACTTAGTTGTGATGGCAGATTCGATTGAAAGTTTGCAAAGTAATATTTCAGAGCTAGATCAGAAATGTAAGGACTATCGTATGAAGATTAACATCTCCAAAACGAAAGTAATGTCAGTGGGAAAGAAATATAAACGGATTGCGTGCCAAATAGGAGGAACAAAGTTATAACAGGTGGACGGTTTCAAGTACTTAGGATGCATATTCTCACAGGATGGCAACATAGTGAAAGAACTGGAAGCGAGGTGTAGCAAAGCTAATGCAGTGAGCGCTCAGCTACGATCTACTCTCTTCTGCAAGAAGGAAGTCAGTACCAAGACTAAGATATCTGTGCACCGTTCAATCTTTCGACCAACTTTGTTGTATGGGAGCGAAAGCTGGGTGGATTCAGGTTACCTTATCAACAAGGTTGAGGTTACGGATATGAAAGTAGCTAGGATGATTGCAGGTACTAGTAGATGGGAACAATGGCAGGAGGGTGTACACAATGAGGAAATCAAAGAAAAACTGGGAATGAACTCTATAGATGTAGCAGTCAGGGCGGACAGGCTTAGATGGTGGGGTCATGTTACACGCATGGGAGAAGCAAGGTTACCCAAGAGACTCATGGGTTCAGCAGTAGAGGGTAGGAGGAGTCGGGGCAGACCAAGGACAAGGTACCTGGATTCAGTTAAGAATGATTTTGAAGTAGTAGGTTTAACATCAGAAGAGGCACCAATATTAGCACTGAATAGGGGATCATGGAGGAATTTTATAAGGGGGTCTATGCTCCAGACTCTACGCTGAAAGGCATAATCAGTCTTAAATGATGATGATGATGATGATGATGATGATGATGATGATGATGATGATCATAATTGTAGATTAAAACTGAAGAAACTGCAAAAAAATAAGAAATTAAGAAGATAAGACCTGGATAAGCTGAAAGAATGAGAGTTTGTTGACAGTTTCACAGGGTGCATTAGGCAACGATTGACTAGAACAGGGGAAATAAATACAGCAGACAATGGATGGGTAGCTTTGACAGATGAAATAGTGAAAGCAGCAGATGATCAAATAGACAAAAAAATAAGGCCTACTAGAAATCATTGGATAACACAGTAGATATTGAATTTCACTGGAGAAAGCACAATATATAAAAATTCAACAAATGAAACACGGGACAGGGAATATAAACGTTTAAAAAAGAGATTGACAGACAGCGGAAAGCAGGAACAGCTGAAACATAAGTGCAAGGATTCAGAAGCATATTTCATTAGGGGAAAGATAGATATTGCCCAGAGGAAAATTAAAGAGGCCTTTGGGGAAAAGAGCAACAGCTTTATGAATACCAAGAGCTCATACAGAAAACCAATCCTAAACAAAGAAAGAAAAGATGAAAGGGGGAAGGAGTATATAGAGGGTCTATACATGGGAGGTGTATTTGAGGGCAATATTACAGAAATCAAAGAGGATGTAGATGATGGGAGATGTACTGCAAGAAGAATCTGACACAGCACTGAAAGACCTAAGTCGAAAGAAGACTTCAGAGGTGGACAACATTCCGTCAGAACAACTGATGGCCTTGGGAGAGCCAGCCATGACAAAAAAAATCTTCCACCTGGTGAGCAATATGTATGAGATGGGCAAAATACCCTCAGTGTTCAAGAAGAATATAATGATTCCAATACAAACAAAGCAGGTGCTGGCAGGTGCAAAAATTATCAAACTACTGGTCTAATAAGTCATGATTGAAAAACACTAACACGAATTCTTTACAGAAGAATGGAAAAACTCGTATAAGCTGGTCTCGGAGAAAATCAATTTGGATTTCGGAGAAATCTAGAAAACACAAGGCCTACAACTTCTCTTACAGGATGAGTTATGGAAAGATGAACCTACATTTACAGCATTTTTAAACTTAGAGAAAGCTTTTGACAGTGTTGACTGAAGTATTCTCTTCAAAATCCTGAAGGTAGCTGGGGTAAAATACATAGAGAAAAAGGCCATTTACAATTTGTACAGAAACCAAACGACAGTTATAAGACTCGAGAGGCAAAAAGGGAAGCACTGGTTGAGAATGGTGTGACACAGGGTTGTAACCTATCGCCAATGTTATTCAATCTGTACATTGAGCAAGCAGTAAAGGAAAGAAAAAAATTTGGAGTAGGCATTAAAGTTCTGGGAGAAGAACTTTCAAGGCTTGTCGATAACATTGTAATTCTGTCAGAGGCAGTAAAGGAGTTGGATGAGCAAATGAACAGAAAGGACAGTGTCTGGAAAGGAGCATCTAAGATGAACATCAACAAAAGCAAAACGAGGATAATGGAATTAAGTCAAATTAAATCAGATGGTGCTGAGGTAATTAGATTAGAAACGAGACACTTAAAGTAGTAGATGAGTTTTGCTATTTGGGCAGCAAAATAAATGATGATAGCTGAAGTAGAGAGGATATAAAATGTATGCTGGCAATTTGTTAACATCGAACCTGACTAGAAGAAGCAGTCAGTCGATAGGAGACATTTTGAGACACCAACGGTTCACCAATTTAGTACTGGTGGCAAGCATGGTGGTTAAAAATTGTAGAGAGATACCAAGAGATGAATACAGTAAGCAGATTCAGAAGGATCTAGGGTGCAATAGTTATTCCAAGACAAAGATGATTGCACAGGATAGATTAGCACGGAAAGCTACATCAAACCAGTCTTTGGACTGAAGACCACAACAACAACAATTAATTTGTTTATAGAATGGGTATTCAGGGCACACGTGATCCGTTTCAGTGGCTTCCAGGTGTCAGGGAGGTGACAGTGTATAACCTTTGTTTGCCATTAATCGAGTGCCACGCTCTGCTTTCAGGCCACTGAAGCTCTGGATTCAACAGATGTTAACAATTATAAATGAGAAGACAAAGATGATATATTACTGATGATTCTTGTAATAATATGCTACCAGTGGTATGTTATTAATGAGGATGTCAGCCCTCAAGTTTAAAATTACTGGTACATAACATATCTTCATATAAATAAATTGAAAGCTGTTGTCCAGATTGAAGTGAACATTATGTAAAGAATAATAATGTTATCAAACATAAGAAAAACTAAGTGTATGGAAGGGAACATACATTAGAAAAACTGCAGTTTACGACTTTGGACAGAATCTGACTGCCTAAACTTATTATAGAAACTAAACTGCTTCACATAAAAGTGTAGTGAAACATTAAAGTCAATATAAAGGAAGGCGAGTTCTCATAAGCTAATGCCTAGGAGCAATTCCAATCACCTGAGAGATACTGGTGGAAGTAAAGCCGTGAGAGCAGGCTGTGAATTTTGCCAGGACAGCTCAGTCATTATTAACATTCAATTTTGCAATGTCTGTATTTTTACAGTGTCTGTATAATACTATACAATGTGCTTCAGAGGCACACATGTATGTTTGAAGCAGTAGTCAAGACTAATGATCTACAGACATATGAAACAGAAGAGATATATTCGCAAATTGCGAATATGATCAGGTATCAGCTGCAAAAATTTTCATGTGTCACTAATAAATTGTACTGCTGATCCTAATAGCTTTCACAATATGCAAATACATCTCTTCTATTGAGAACATAGCCCATGACGGTCCTGGTTCTAGGTTCAAGTCCAAATCTGAAATACAGTTTTAATTTGCCATGAAGTTTTTAACAAAAATGAAATTCTGTATACTGATTGTCTGGTTAAACGTTTTGACAAAATCGCAAGTAAATACACGGAGTGAAATATTCTAGTAATAAGTGACAAGGAATAGGACAAGAATGATCATATATAAAAAATAATTGCTACTGATAAACCTATCAGGGTATAAGGTCGTAGTCTACGAAACTCTTTTGTTCCTAATGATTTGTCCAGAATTGTGCCGGACATCTTCAGACCAAAGACTTAATGGAGGAGCAATGCCTCTGAAGATATCCAGTGCAGTTCTGCACAAAAAGTTATGATAAGAAGACTTTCATGGACCATGGTCTTATACCCAAAAGGCTTACCAACAGCAGTGTCATCTGATCATGAAAGCCTGGATTCGATCATAACAAAATAATGTTGGAGAGAAGGAAGTGCAGCAGAATGAAATGCATCAGAGCATTTTTACACTGTATGTTACATATTAAAGTTTATAAAGTGTTGCCTGCAAATGACATAAAAAGTGTCAGTACATTATTAATGAAAAAGCTATGCCAGCTTAAAAGCCGACATTGTAGTTATTGGTTTCAAATGTTTAGCTGGTCTTAAGATTGGGATCCTTTTGAGGACTGAGTATAGCAGCAAGATGCAGTTCATTGATTGCAGCGTACCAGAAGCAGATACAATGGCCTGGGCGCATATGGAGGGTCACGTAAATCAACTACAAGGAAATCTGCAAGGAAACAAATAACAGTGACTTACAGTTCTGGCTGGCCATAGTTGGATTTTATAAGAAATTTAGGCAGTCACAAGGGGGTGATTCCATAAGCATGCAAAAAGTTAAGCATAAAAGAGTAAGAAGTTCAGATACTAATGCTATGATGAACAAACGGACACTTCTCTTTCAACTAAATGTACGGAAATCTGAATACTGATAATATATGTTCGACACATTACAATCAGCTGATTTACTTTTTCTGATTATATATAGGCTACAATATGATAGAGATTTCCGAGTTTAGTAAACGTATCTTCATGCATCCATACGACAGTTTCGCCGATCAACTAAGAGATACACTGAGCAAATTAAATAGTGTATGCACAAAAGATATGTTGAGCAGCTCACTTTACAAGCAAGAACATAAAGAGGATACTCTCAACAGATACATCAATGTTGAGGTACAGTATTATGAAGCATGAAAGTCAAGAAGTCCCTGTGAGAAGCTATACTGATGATGTGATATCTGTGCCTGTGTGATATAAATCAGCCAACATGCTCATATAAACAATAAGTCAGCCGACTAGAATATGTCAAAAATATGTTTTAATAAATACAGCTGAAAACTCAAGATTCCATCTAGTAAAATGGATAAAAAAAGAAACAGAAAGCACACAGCAGAAGGAACAACAATCACAACCAGTTAAATACTAAAATAGATGCGAAAGAGTTCCTTTAGCTAGGCAGTAATGCTGTACACAGGGTACATATGTTACAGGTTAGAACAGATGAAGTTTTTTTCCCATTAACAAGAGAAAACTGATAGTGAAAAAAATTTGCCTCAAACATAGCTATAGTTCTTTTAAGTTCATGAAGACACAAACCAAGCATGGCTATGAGAAATGACAATGAAAGCAGGATAATGTGTTACTGATCAGACTTCGTATGCATTTCGCATTAACAGGATCTGCAAAAATTGAAAAAGAAGGAGTAGGTCACCAGTTTTTGCACAGAAGCTAGAAATGGCAACCGTCTACATCTATACATTATCTGATCAAAATAATTTGACAACCCTAAGTAATGAAGAATTGAACCAAGACCAGGTAGACCTCAAGCACTGATGGGCATGAATCACTGAGCACTGTGAATAGTGGCTGTAAAAATGTGTGTGAAATCAGTGGCAGGAATCACTTGTGAGTTCCAAATTGTTACCATTAGTCCAGCTAGCACAATGACTGTGTGTAGAGCATCAAAATGAATGGGGTACAACAGTTGAAGAGCTCCAATACTAACAAGGGAACCTCCCCATCGCACCCCCCTCAGATTTAGTTATAAGTTGGCACAGTGGATAGGCCTTGAAAAACTGAACACAGATCAATCGAGAAAACAGGAAGAAGTTGTGTGGAACTATCAAAAAATAAGCAAAATATACAAACTGAGGAGTCCATGCGCAAGATAGGCAACATCAAGGACAATATAGGCTCAGGAGCGCCGTGGTCCCGTGGTTAGCGTGAGCGGCTGCGGAACGAGAGGTCCTTGGATCAAGTCTTCCTTCAAGTGAAAATTTTAATTTTTTATTTTCAGACAATTATTATCTGTCCGTCCGACCATCTGATGGGAGGTAACTGCGCCGTAGTATGGGGACGCTACACCGAAACGGAAAAATTTGAAAACCTTAAGAATATATGTTTTGACAGAGCACAGGGAAAACTGTGCGACTGTGAAACTGTTGCATTCATTTGTTGCAGTTTATCTGATAAACTCTTGATGTTTTCATCACTTTTTTGGGAGTGATTATCACATCCACAAGAAAACCTAAATCGGGCAAAGTAGAAGAATCTTTTTACCCATTTCCCAAGTGTACAAGTTAGGTAGGTCGACAACATATTCCTGTCATGTGACGCACATGCCGTCACCAGTGTCGTATAGAATATATCAGAAGTGTTTTCCTGTGGAGGAATCGGTTGACCTATGACATTGCGATCAAATGTTTTCGGTTCCCATTGGAGAGGCACCTCCTTTCGTCTACTAATCGCACGGTTTTGCGGTGCGGTCGCAAAACACAGACGCTAAACTTATTACAGTATACAGAGACGTCAATGAACGAACAGAGAGATTATAACTTTGCGAAAATAAAGGAAGTTAAAGTTAACTCTTCACTCGAGGGAAGGCTTGAACCAAGGACCTCTCGTTCCGCAGCCACTCACGCTAACCACGAGACCACGGCACTCCAGAGCTCTCGTTATCCTTGTTGTTGCCTACCTTGCGCATGGACTAGTCAGTTTGTATATTTTGCTAATTTTTTTCATAGCTCCACACAACTTCTTCCTGTTTTCACGATTGATTTGTGTTCAGTTTTCAAAGGGCTATCCAGTGTGCCAACTTATAACTAAATCTGAGGGGGGTGCGATGGGGAGGTTCCCTTGTAAGTAATGCTGGAAGTGGTGGTAAAAGTGACACCACTGGGCAGTGGATGACTGGAAACAAGTGACTTGATGTCATGAATCACACTACACCCAGTGCAATCCATTGCAAGAGTTTGGGTTCGATGAAGCGGTGAATGTTACCTGCCATCACGAGTAGTGACAAAGTGAAGTATGGAGGAAGTGGTGTTATGGTATGGTTGCGTTTTTGGTGGTTAAGATGTGGTCTCCTTATTGTGCTTAAGAAAAGGTTAAATGCTGGCTCTTGAGGAAGAACGGACTACCATTCATCCACAGACATTCAGACACCCCACTGAAAGTGTCTCCCAGAAGAGTTCAACTGTCGAAGAAGAAGATGGGCACACGCTATATTAATGTCCACTACCGTATTTACTCGAATCTAAGCTGCACATGAAAAATGAGACTCGAAATAAAGGAAAAAAAAATTCTCGAATCTAAGCCGCACCTGAAATTTGAGACTCAAAATTCAAGAGGAGACAGAAGTTTTAGGCCGCACCTCCAAATCGAAACAAAAGTTGGTCCATTGTAATATGAGACACAATTTAGGTCGAATGAATGGCGATACAGCTACAGTAGTTTGGTTCGAGCCGTAAGCTTAGCAGTTAAGCTTTACCAGGTAGCCATTGCTATGCGTCAGGCGCTCCGTCCTTATTTATATGGGTACCCTTCGTTTTTCATGTGCTTTGTCTGGTTTGAATCAATTGCTTATTTTTCTTTGATCTGATAAGTGCCGTTCTTTTTGTTATAGGTGTTTACGTCACTCTAAGCTGAAAATGCATTATTGCATTGTTCGTCACATTTGATAATGAGTGTCGCTCGCGGCATGGCTTGCTTCTGTGCGCGCTACCGCCGCTTACAATTTAAAAAAAAAAAAGAGAAATTGTCTCATTAGCGAAACAATGGCAGGAGACTGCTATTTGTTGTTACTTACACTGCTGCTTTCTTTGATAATCATCAACAAGAACTAAATAATAGACTGCGTATGATAGACGATGTTCTGAACGAGAGTTTAGCGAAAATTTTTCTCCGTTTGAAAATCTTTGCAGACCCCTCTTTAGTACATTACATTCTGCACAGAAATGGGGGTCATCTTAGCTTTAAAAATCTAGTCAATAGCCGTGCTTCATTTCCGATTGTATCATTATTAGGCATAAGAATAATACGGATATAAACATGACATGATATGTATATTCTTCCGCGTTTGCTGTTGTTTCACTCTAGTTTCGTAGTTTATTAGGCAGACAGGATTTAAATGAGATAGCAGCAAACACGAAAGAATACATGGCAAATGTTTATATTCATATTATTCTTATGGTGAAGAGAATACTGCATGTGATTCACAATTCAAAAAGTTCCTATTAGCAACCATCTCTTCTTACAGGTAGGAAAATTTCAGAACGTAGAGTTGGCCATATTGACAAACATCCCAAACAGTCTTGCCATTCGGATTTTCGTAGTACATTGAAATGCTGCTACATTCGAAGATGAACAATACGGAATTTGTATTTACTTCGTTGGATAATGTATGAAAATGCAGTGGTCGAAACTCGGCACGGAGAAAAAAAGCTCGTCTTCCACCTTTTTTTAAATTTATTTACTGATGCAGAGGTTTTGGCGCCAGTATTTATCATTGTACCTGCAAAACATGCCTGTGTAGCGCTACAAATATTCGACGGCAGAAGTTAGTTCTGACGGCACCTACCAACATCAGAACTTCCGCTTACTTTGCACTCGATTCTAAGCCGCAGACGGTTTTTTGGATTACAAAAACCGGAAAAAAAGTGCGGCTTAGATTCGAGTAAATACGGTAATAGGTGTCCTCACACTTTTGATCAGATAGTGTAGTTTGTGCATCAAAAATGGCTCTGAGCACTATGCGACTTAACTTCTGAGGTCATCAGTCGCCTAGAACTTAGAACTAATTAAACCTAACTAACCTAAGGACATCACACACATCCATGCCCGAGGCAGGATTCGAACCTGCGACCGTAGCGGTCGCTCGGTTCCAGACTGTAGCGCCTAGAACTGCACGGCCACACCGGCCGGCCGTTTGTGCATCATTAGGAAGTGTGTGGCAAGGGTATTTCTTATTGTACTAGATATTAACGTTTCTTCTTTTTCATTCATGGATGCCGTGTTAGAAGAATGACTGCTTTTACCTATTTTGCAAGCCATTATTAGCCCAATTTTACCTTCAAAACCTTTACACGATCAACCTGTACTGAGCTGACAAATATATGTAATTTCTCACCTAGAAGATGGTTATGGATTATCTAAGCAGGTTCTTGTGATCTATATGCTATATTTCCTCTATCGCAGAATTTTAATGTTTCTCTTGCGCTGCCTCAACATTCAAAGGAGACTGTAGTCATTCACACTATCTTCTTTGTATGTATTCAATGTCCTCCTAGTTCAAACTGTCATACATTTACGTAATTTTCAACTATGGGCTACACTAGTATTTCGCAGACAATCTACCTTCTATACAAACTGCAGTAATCTACAATGAACTGGAACCTGATTTACTTTACCTACAATTTGGATACATCATCATTCTTTTGTATATCTAGATGCTGTTGCTTTGTTACTGTACAACATGATGACTCTATTCATAACTCATTAAATCTAGTGTAATATGATACCAAGCTTTTATATTTTTCAAGAAAGTACAATCTTGTGCGGAGTTAATTGCCAATCTTTGCACCAGCCTGAATTTTGTCAAGATTTAGTGGGATAGTGCTAAAATTTTTAGCTGTCATTTGAACTGTTCAACAGCTTGGTGTATATGTGGCTAAGAGAATTTAGTGCCTGCAGAAACTCCACAGTACTACACCAATACTTAAACAGTATGTTTATAATCTTCCTGGGTTTGAGAAAAACGACACGCAAGAGCAAAATAATGTAATTTGGTATTTTATGAAAAAGTGCAACAAAGGATGTCTGGTAAAGAAAATGATTGGCACCATGCACGTGTATACTGATGAAAAACAGAAGTTAAGGGAAATACAACCATTTTTATGTGCCCTTTTCTGTCAATCGGTGGTTACCCTGCATAGTGAGTGGCTGTCAGAAATAATATCATAATAGATATTGCTTCCAGAATTTTAATTGTGCTATTAAATAGCACAGTATTTCTTTCAATTATTATGGCTAGAGAGGGGAAAACTGCTTACTAAAGGTTGAAACCATGAGCACTCCGTCTTCAGGCCACAAGTGGCCCATCGGGACCATCCGACCGCTGTGTCGTCCTCAGACGAGGATGCGGATAGCACACCGCTCTCCCGGTCATTATGATAGTGGTGAGATATGAAATGGATCACAATACATATGAAAAGGATTAAATAAATGGAGTCTATGTAATAGACTATGAGTAGCTCAACATCAAAAGGTTAAGATATATGGCATTAACTTAGGTTTTATTCTCTATTGGGGCACAATAATCTCAAGAAATTAGTTTTTTAATCATTGGATTTTTTAATAAACACACATTATGGAAGATTATTAATTATTCTTCAGCAAGCATGGTGAAGAGTGTGGTGTGACTGACATCACCTATTAGCAGCCATTATCTAATGAAGGATAAGTCATATTTAAGCAAATAAATCCAACCAATTCCTGCCAATACCAAAAGTGCACCATCATGGATTTATTATTGATACCTGACAGATGAAAATGAATGGACATTGCATACTCTCTGGCATCAGAAAAAAAAGCAGACTCCTTCACCTAACTACAGCAGTGATAGTAAATTCACCTTTCTTTGCTGATGACCCTCTCGAGTTAGTCCTAACAATGTAGTTATTTCCGTGAAACATTTAAATGAGTTTAGGACCTATTGAAATGAATTTTTCTTACTTCCTCTAACAGATGTCAAACCCTCCATTGCATCTTTAAGGACTGCAGGATTCTCTCTACACGGGTGATGCTTGCTGCTAACAATTCTGCTTACCCATTACTGTGTATCCACCAATCAACCCATTACTGTGTATCCACCCAGTCACACTACAAGCAGACCTCCAGATAAGGTACAGACTTTTGAATTGGTATTTAAAGCAAATATCAGAGACTACATTCGTTATGCTCTCCACCATACACTGTGCAGTGTAACTAGCTAACTGTACAACAGTACAGCAACCACTTTACTCTGGCATGTATTCATTTATCCAGTTTCTTTTTTGGTTATACTCCATGATGCTGGTTTCAAGGGGAGAAAGGGATCAATGGAATACAGATCTTTATGGAATTCCACAATCAACACTACCCATAAAGGTAGGAGAGCAAATAGAAAATTACTGATTCAACTGTTGGAATAAGTCAGCTCGTCTTTGACTGAATACTTGATTGGTGTTTACAAAACATAATGATAAGTGCAAAATGGAAAGATTTTATTGGAATTCTACAACAATTTTCATTTTCTTAACTGTTTTCAGCTTTTTAGGCCTACATCAGACGACAGCTGACGATGGGCCATGGCGATCAGCTAGTGGATGAATAAATATTGTTACACAACATAAAGGAAAAACATCTTTATTGAGGAGGTAAGGTGCAAAATCTCCTGCAGTTGTCATCAATTGATGTTTGTTGGCAGCTAGGGGCTAAACAAAATGATGTTATTTTGGGATGGTATCAGCAGGATGGATTTTGGGAATTATGGTAGCATGGAGGTTGTTTTGACAACCATAATGCTTTATTAGGCATGCTCATACAGAAGATATTACACCCTTGCCTTCCTCCAATCTTTGAACTGGCTAATCCACACAGTTATGCAGGGACCTACAGTTCAATGTAGAATATGAATCATAATGCAGCTTGGCATTTTTCACACATACCATTAGTTATGACAAGTAAAAGAAGCATTAAGCAACATGAACATTCCAATGATGGATTTAGGATTGGAAATTGGTCCTTTGGATTTGTAATCTGACACTTACCCACTATGAAACCACACCTCGTTCAAGTCAGACACAAGTCTGTCTATTCCTTATTTAATTCTGTCTTCCTGAAAAAGCAGGAACATTGTTTACAATAGAATTTGTTAATATTCCCCCAAGAGCCTCTAGGCAGAATGTGTACTGGCTACATTTGTTCAAAAACCAATAACCAGTAGCTAAAACCATACAACACATAATGAATGTGAAACAATATTATGGTTCTATTGCTAGATGGTGTCATTTGTCTTTGGCTATTCTCTTCACTATTCTTTTGCATGTCCAAATATGAACTCTTTTAATGCGCAATGACAATACACAGGTCTCTGTGTTACAAGGATGAGGAAATTATGACATAGTGTGCAGATTCAGTCACTAGTATGACATAGTGGAAAATGCAAAACAAGCTGCTGCTCTTTGAACTTTTTCAATATCCTCTGTCAGTAGCATCTGCTAAGGATCACATACTGTACGGCAATACTCCAGAAGAGAGCAAACAAGTAATTTAAATATTTTTTAAATACTATTGAAGTGTGTATAACTACATGTACATAGTTAATTTGCAATTGATGCTTAAATGCTTGGCAGAGGGTTCATGAAATCACCTCAGACTCTTTCTCATCGTTCCACTCTCAAATAGCATGAGACAAAAATAAATGCTTAAATCTTCGAGTGCAAGCTCTGATTTATTTTATTAAGGTAGATAGGAGTCAACAACATATTTTGGAAATTGGAGGAGAGAGTTTGTGATTTAAATTTCTGTAAAAAGATTTCACTGCAACAAAAAGTGCATGTTTTAATGGTTGTCATTCTAATTCATGTATCATATCTGTGCAACGCTCATCCCTATTCCACAATAATGAAAAACATGCTGCCCTTCTTTGTACTTTTCAAATGTCCACCATCAATACCACCTGATAAGGATCACACATTGTGAAGCAATACTACAGAAGAAGGTGAAAAAATATAGCATAGGCAGTCTCTTTAGTAGACTTGTTGCATCTTGTGTGTGTTTTGCCCATAAAATGTAGTCTTTGGCTTGATTACGTGAGCTGTAAAATGAACTACTTCAGTTCCAGAAAAATAACTGGTCTCTAGTTGCCCCTGTCCTGTCACAGTTTCACCAACAGTCATTTTTTCCTTCTTTTACAAGAACTTCAGAAAGTAAGTTACAAGTGTCATCCCTCATTAAGACCACTGTGCAAAAACAGTGACTCATTGTCAGAAGATAATATGTGTTCCACCTTTTATACAGACACAATTCTACTGCAGTGTGGATAACAGATGCATCACAGCGTGCAATCAAAATTGCATGGCAATTGTAAATGTACTCCAAACTTTAAGTACATGGGACAGTATGATTGTTGTTGGCAAAAGTCTAAATTTCACACAAATTCACCATGAAATTCTTGCAGTATATGGGCCAAATACAATGTCACATCCAGCCATGTCAAAATGGTGCTACAATTTGACCAAAGCCGCACACATGGTAAGTCCAGTTCTTCCAAAATGCAATTTCCAACTGAAAGAACATCTGGGGTAAAGAGATTTTCTAATGATGAGCATATTTATACAGTGGTTCATGATTGGCTGCATGACTGAAGAGCGAATTTATGATGTTGAGGAACTAGTAGAACATTCTGAATGTTTCTTTCAAACATTGGAAAATCTAGGAGGAAATAATTACATATTATGAAAAGGATAGATTACTCGCCATATAGTGGAGATGCTGAGTTGCAGATAGGCACAACGAAGAGGCTGTCAAGCAAGTAAGCTTTTGGCCGAAAAGGCCTTCATCAGAATTAGACTACACAAAACACACACAAGCACGCAAACACAACTCACACACACACACGATCACAGTCTCTGGCTGCTGAGGCTCCTTGTATCTGTGACATATTGACGTGTAGCGCAGCATTCGATAAATGTTGCTTGAGCAGCCATAACAATACATAACCTACTTTTTGAAATCCCCTTGTAACTTCAAAGCTACAGTTTTAATTCTTGTGTTTAGATTTTGTCAATACTTGCACCAAACCTAGACTTAGGGATCAAAGTAAAACTGATCAATATACAAAGTCAAGATCACTACTATTAACTGGACAAAAAGGTATGTTAAATGTTGTAAGAGTAAGTACTGTGAAGATGATAATCAGTTTTAATTTAAAGATAATGTTTTATGCTATCATTTCGAAAGCCAATACATGGGTGATGTTTTCACAATATTATAGATAAAAGTAAAAAATTCTAAAAATAAATTACTGGTTTATGTTCATATCGTGAATTAAAATTTACACACAATAGTTTCCTGATACATAATCAGCTAGCAGTGACAAGATAACTGTGGTAAGTGAAGAACTTCAGACTAGGTTAAATTAAGTGGTATTTAAATTATCATCTTTCAGTAATAGAAAATACCAATCAGCATTAACATAGAAATAACTGATTAATTACTGAACAGTAACTGCCCATAAAATTGTTTTTCCTTTTATTCTCCTACATAACTGCTCACCATGGCCAGCATTCTTTTGGAGTATTCATTTTTGATATGTTGTTTACTATATCTCTTAACCCTCCTGCAATGCGCCGTTTCTTCAGAACTGGACTACAGGTAGGTTCATGTACATTTATACTTTGGTTTAAATTGGCCCTGGAATGTTCATGAAATACCTGAAACAGACATCAAAAATTACTTACTAACAAAGCAACTGTGTTTGGGAGAACACGTTAATAATTCCCTGTTTCCTAAATATTTATAAACTTCCTTAATCAAAAGTAGAGACTTTATTATGGTTACTGGATTTGGCACATTTAACAAACCATCTTCAGATGTCCACAACAACAACAGCTCTAACAAAAAAGCATATTGTATGGAGTCATGTGCTATGTCAAGCCGGCCGTAGTGGCCGAGCGGTTCTAGGCGCTACAGTCTGGAACCGCGCGACTGCTACGGTTGCAGGTTCGAATCCTGTCTCGGGCATGGATGTGTGTGATGTCTTTAGGTTAGTTAGGTTTAAGTAGTTATAAGTTCTAGGGGACTGATGACCTCAGATGTTAAGTCCCATAGTGCTCAGAACCATTTGAAACATTTGCTATGTCAAATTGTGGAAGACCTAAGGAAGATTTCTTTAAATGAATAGTAATAATCAACATCACAGAGCTCTATACTTCTGATGCTCGGGGGTAACAAATATGTTATTAGAAGAATACAGATATATAGTATAATTTGAGAATTTAAACTTTTTTTACTCTCATGTAACATCACATTATTTAGATGAATGAAACATGATGCTACCTACCTCCAAGTTAATATGAAATTTAAGTGATACACATATTTCAGCCCACTGTCCTTACAGACTTACCTGCACAGTTATTGTCACAGTATGCTAATACAGACCCTCCTCCCCCTCTTCCTGCCCCTCCCTACATGGGGGAGGGAAGGAGGAAGGCAGGCAGAGGGGATGTCTTCGTTGTACAAATTTTATTTCATAATTCACCAAACTGTGCAGTACTAATACTTTGTAGACCAGCCACTTAGAAGAATATCAGACCTACACTCTGTCCAAAATTACTTTAGGATTGACAGTGAGGGCAGAAGCAGCACACGGGAACACATGGGGCAGGCCCAGGCCACATTCCGCCAATACCATGGCACCTACAGCTGCAGCAAATCCTCAAACTTGCCAAACCTTTACCCCAAACAACAATTCCTGCTTGCAGTGGGCTTCAGTTGCAGCCAGCTTGCTGACATGTGTGATCGTTGCACCCTGTGACTTTCTGTGTGTTCATTATTACAGTTGTACAAGTTGTTACCATTATTCGTTGTCACCACTATTCTTTGTTGCTGATACTTGTTGTTATCATTATTTGTTGTTTCCATTATTCATTGTACGGTACTCAACGATGTCAGTGGGAAGATCATTGAAAGTATTAAGTGGAAAAATTCATCGCTGTTCTCTTGGGCAGAGAACTGCCATATGAGGGCAGTTAAGAGAAATGGTTTGCACATAACGTGCCTACTTTCAGAATGAAAAACTTAATGAAGGCCTGGTGCTCTCTGCTAATGAAGCGATTGACAGAACTGCTTCACCTTTGAATACAAACAAAAATACTGTTGTGAAGATTGGGAAGGAAATTTTTGACAAAGAAAAGGAAGCTGAAGAATCATCGAAACTTAACGCCCTTGGAGAAAAACATTGTATGGATAAGCAGAATACCAATATTGATTTGTTTGCACAGGATGCGATTTGTCTTCATGTTTATGATTATTATCACAGGACTATTTAAGATACATTTTCCCATCTGTTTCTCATTCTGAAACTGTATGGGCGCCCAATTAGTAGTTGATGCATAAGCAGACCACTTTGCATCATGATTAACTCAAATAATCTTGCATTAGAGATCTCCGACAGAGTTCTGGTTTCAAAAATAATATGCATTCTTCAGATTTCATACCCATAAGGTATTCACTTAACTTCAATAACAAAAACGTTTCCCACATGTCGAAAATTTGGTTGTCATATGAAAATGCACTTTCTGTTCTAAAGATCTATTACGGTTGCTTTACCAGTGCCACTGCAGTAGTTATGGAGTGGAACGATTACCACTATTCTATTCCAGATTTTTCACTGTTCGATTTTACACCTCCACGACAGATTCAGATGGACTCATACGCACAGAATTGATTGATTTATGCTGTTGAAGATCCTGAAAGATACTGGTATAGACTGGGGGGACAGGAGGTTTATAAAGCAACTCTATATGAAACAGAAAATGGTAGTTTGAATAGAGAAATATGAAACTGAAGGGGTGTCTGACTATGTTGCTGTATGTCACCAACACTTTCCAATAAATATACTGAAAAGGTGACCAATAAGACACAGGGAAAATGAAAAGGACTTGTAGCTGGAGGAGAAAGAATAAAAACCATCACTTTACACTGTACACAGTACACTGATGATATGGATGTGCTAGCAGAAATGGCAGAAGAGCTTCAGGTAATCATGAAAAATATTCTAAGTATGTGTAACGTACTTGAAATGAAAGTGAACATTCGCAAGACACAGTTATGAGAATCAGAAAACAAGATGAATGATTAATATATCACTAGATGGAATGGTATTAAAACAGGTTCAGTCATTCCAGTATTTGACAAGTGTGATAATGCCTACTGGGAGTTGTACAGAGGAAATGAGAAACACAACCTCCATAGGGAAGAGAACTTTTGGGAGACTGAAAGGTTTGCTGACAGGTAGAAGCATCCCCATCACACTTAGAAAGAGGTTCGTCAAATTCTTTGAGTGGAGTGTGATGTCTTATGATTATCAAATTGTGAACAGACAGACACAAAGAATAAAAATATTTAAAAAGTTTTGAGTTATGGTCATGGAGAAGAATGGAGAAAGAGAATGAATCAACAGAATGAGAAATAAGGAGCTGCTGGGCAGGGTCTATCAGAGAATCATGGAGAGAAATTGACAAGGAAAAAAGGAGAGAGGAAGAAGGAAGTCTGGAATGCTAGGAGACGTGAAGAGAGGAAGAAGTTATAAATAAATGAAGGAGAATGCTTATGACAGAGAGATATGGAGGACATCCAGTTGATACCCGTGAGGACTGATTTACTGAATGAGGAAGACTTAAACGAAAATCTCATGATCTTATTTAGACTTAATTTCACTTAACTTTATTACTCAGGTTTTTATTTTGGTTGTTCTGTTTACACTGATGTAATTAGTTTTCATTAGGGCATTAATAATTAGTAATGTGTTGGTAATACAGTTCAGAAAATGCAAAACCCTATGAGTTAATATATTTGGGAAAGCTGGCCTACAGATTCGAAGCTTAACATTCAGACTTTCCAGTAACACGTTTTTACCTAAAACTAATTACATTCCAAAAGAATTAAACTCGAAAGTTCCAAGGCACTACCAATTGCAGATTTTGCCCTAGCTACTGTTAGATTCTGACTTTCTACTATCGTCTTTTGGTAACTTAATTTTTCTGTACAAAATGAAGAACAGTACAAATTAATAACCTCAGGAATTAATAATTTCACATAATTTACTCCGATTTGTAACGTGATGCTCGAACAGGTAAACAAGGGGATCCACATTGTGTAACAATAATAACGTCTATGTATTCTTTCTGAATTTCTTACCAGCAACATAATCTATAATCCAAAATTCTACTGGTTCTTGCAGTACATTAGTACATCAAAAACAGTACACTCCATGCCAGGCCATCTGTAAAGCATTATTTAGTATTCAATTTATTCTTACAACTGACTATAAGTAGTCAGACATCACCCAAACTGGGCATTTCAGTTAGACAGCCAGCCCATGAATAAAATCTTCAACAGGTGCAATCTTGGTGTTGGTTCATGCCACAATCACTTGGTTTCATATGCAAAAATACATGTACTGATAACAGTGAGACTCACTAACATTAATGTTTAAAGATTTAGAGTACCTCAAATTAAGAGACTTTTTAACTAAACTGTATTGTGATTAGTAACCATGCGGAATGTTATTGTCATTGGAACAAGTGATTGTTGGGACATGGTGATTCTCATTATGGGCTGACGTAATTGACCTATCATAGTGCAAGTTTTTATAATTAATAAACTGATTATCGTTCTGAATAGCTGAACTTAGTAACAATAAATGTGTGTGTGTGTGTGTGTGTGTGTGTGTGTGTGTGTGACTGCAGCCTAAATGGTACTGTTGTGTACATTTTTGAGCGAACACCATAACACACTCATCTAGACCTTTAGACCTTCAGCTTAATGGTAATCAAGAGTGATGTTACAGAGGAAGAGACTATGAAAACCCAGTCAGAATCACTATAACATCCTTTGCCAAGGCT
Source organism: Schistocerca cancellata (assembly GCF_023864275.1). Classification (NCBI taxonomy): domain Eukaryota; kingdom Metazoa; phylum Arthropoda; class Insecta; order Orthoptera; family Acrididae; genus Schistocerca; species Schistocerca cancellata. The sequence continues at coordinate 463,098,474 of NC_064627.1, read as the reverse complement.
TCAACTACCTCTTGTTATGCCCTGAAACGAGGGCTATCCTAACCACAATCCCATCCACATCACCCAAAATATTGTTTCCCCACCCACCCAACCTTCAAACTATCCTTGTCCATCCATATTTAAATCCTCATCCCAATCTTGCACCTCACGGGTTGTTTCCTTGTGTTGACCCAGTGCAAGATGTGCTGCCTGCCGCCCACCCCCGCATTCAAATGACAGGCAATTTCTACCTAATAAAAGGTAGGACCTCTTGTGAAAGCAGCACTGTTGTATATCAGAAAACAGCAATTACTGTACAGCATTCTATATGGGCATGACTAGTAACCAGCTGTCTACTGACATGAATGGCCATCTCCCAACTGTGGCAAACTGCAAACTCGATCATCTGGTTGTTGAACATGCTGCACACCACAACACAAATGACTTCCAACAGCAGCTTCATTGTGTAGGCCATTTGAAAACTACCTTACAGCACAAGTTTCTCTCAAATATCCAGATAGGAAATGTGTTTCCAGCATGACATGCACTCTCGCAATTCCCTGGCCTAAACCTCCAGTAAACAGTTTTTCACTGCCTCATCTTACCTTTTCCCTTCTCTATCCTGTCCACACCTCTCCTTTCCCATCCATATTATGTACTGCCTTCTCCCATCACCCTTCTTCCCGCCCACACAGATGTGTTCTCTCTCTCTCTCTCTCTCTCTCTCTCTCTCTCCCTCCTCCCCCCCCCCCAAATTATCATCCCCCTTCTCTCTCCCTCTTTGTCTTCACTATACTCTCCTCGCTCCTGTCTCCCCCTCTACCTCTATATATCTCTTTTTTGTTTCCTACCCCCCCTGTACTGCTTTCATATTGTTGTGCAGCCATTGAGTCATCTTTCTGAAGACCTGCCTCTTTCTCACTATCTGCCTGTCCCCCTTACACCCTTCACTAACCCCTCCCCTTTTCCAGCAGCTCAGGCAATTGCTTTCAGTAGTGGCCATGGGAGTGTGCATTTGGGTATGAATGCGTACTTTTAATAGACAAAGAGTAGGCACTTGAAAGCTAGTGTGAATATCAGTTCCTGTCATGCATTTCAATGCTCCACACATCAGTCTGCTATAGATGAATGGTTGCCATTCCCTTATTTTATGTAAGCTTTATGAAAATTTACCTGCAGCTGCTAATAACGACTTAGTCCACAGGTGTTGTTCTTGTAAATGTGAATGTCGTGACTGAGGTAATGTTGAGTACAACTGACTATTATTTTTTATTTTTTTTTTATTTAAAAAAAAAAAAAACACAGTTAGAGCAAAAGTTTCATCATGAAGTTCAGAAGTTTGCTAAGTAAACAACTGCTTGGTAGTTAAGCTCACTCAAAATTCTGTCCAGCAAATACAACAGAGCTGAAAGTGGTCATGTTATATATTATCTCTGCTGTAATTTCTGGACAACATTTTGTGAGAGCATAATCACCAACCTGCTGGCCACCCAAAAGAATGACTACTGCCATACTGTGGCCCCATAACCCGAGTTGGTCATCTACAGGCTGAACACACTGCTCAGCACATGTTCAATTTCAATGGCTGCTCCCCAACTCATGTCATCTGAATCCTTCTCTCCAACAACAGCTTGTCTGCATTACACATATGGTAATTGTTATTTCAATACTTTCTTCAATACCAGAATCTTCCTGGCATCAATTTCCAGTAGCCCCTGTTCCACACCTACCTCCACAACTGCCCCATGATCCTAATTTCATTCATTCCACTCTCACTACCAGGTCTCCACATTCCCACTCTCTCTCTCTCTCTCTATTCAATCTCCCCCTCTTAATCCATTTATCCTCATCATCATCACTTCCTTTCACCCCTTGTCCACTCAGCCCAACACAACTCCTCATCTCAGTCGAGCTGCAGTGCTTGCACAATATGGTGAACATTTGGTCAGTTTTTACCTTTCTCCCTATATTATTATGGTTGCAAAAATATGGAAACACCAAAAACACAAAACATTACCATACCTAACATAGTGTAGGAAAACCATTGGCATACACAACAGCTTCCATTCATATCAGAATGGATAAATACAGGTCCTGTATAGTTTCCGAGGGAGTCTTATACCATTCTGCCTGCAAAATAGTGGCAAGTTCAATAACAATTACAGAGGTGAATAGTAATCATGCACCCTTCTCTCCAAAGTAGACCACAAAGACTCAATACTATTGAGATCTGGTGACTGTAGTAGCCAAGAAAGATGTGACAATTCATCCTCACAAAATCTGTCCTGGACGATGCGAACTGTGGGAACAGGAGGCCCTGTCATCTTGGAACACTGAGGAATAAATAATGTACCATGGGATGGACCTGATCAGCCAACATGGTCACATAATCTTTGGCAATAATGTGACTAAAGAACTCATGAACATGTAGCAAGTGTGCCTTTCCCTCTCTCCACCAACCCCATCCCCCACCTCTGCCTCCAACCCTCTCTCCACCAACCCCATCCCCCACCTCTGCCTCCAAAACTGCCATCTGTAAATTACAAAGTTAGTTTAATATGCTATAAAACTATTTGTCTCTTTGTAAGAAAACAATGTTTTTCTTGTAGAAGTGCAACAACCATGGATACTCTTTGCCTCTAGATTTTCTGAAAATGTAGTGTCAGAATCACTGGTATTAATATGTGTATACCTATAAGCATATATCAATTAAACAAACCTGTTTACAAACTTCAACTGCAAGTTGTAAAAATGTATTGCTAATTACTGTTGCTTTCTGTTTTTTAGTGTGTGTGTATGATAACTCCGAATCAACAAGAGCAAACATAGATCTCAAATGTGAGTGCCACAGGTCCCAGTTGGCAGCATAGGCAGCACCCAAAACATCACTTCTTGAGGCTCCAGCTGGGTGATGGAGACGAACTTGTAGCAAAAGAAATTCCACAACCAAATTCTGAAAATCAAAAACATTAACTGACACATAAATAAAAAACAATATGAACTGATAACATGAAGGCTAGAGAAAGACATCCCATGGTCAAAATGTAGTACCTATATTTCCCTTCTTACTCAATAAATCAAGAAATGGGTACAAAATAAAATACACTAAGAAAAAAAATTCACAACACACAAAATTAATTAATATAGAGTAATGAAATTTCATGAATAAACTTTTCTAGGCAACATACTTAAAGTGATTAACATTGCAAGATCAGAGGTTAATGTAGAAGTGAGATATGCCATTGCAAATGTAGAATGCTGGTACATTAATATCCAGCGTAACACCCAAAATGTTGAGTACCAGCATGCAAACGTTCATGCACTATGTCGAACAGGTGCTGGGTGTCAGTTTGTGGGATGGAGTTCCATGCCTGTTGCATATGGTGGGGTAATTTGGGGACGGTTAATGACGTTTATGGATGATGCTGAAGTTGTTGTCTGATGATGTCCCATATGTACTCAACTGGAGACAGATATGGTGATCAAGCAGACCAAGGCAACAAGTTGATATGCTGTAGAGTAAGCTGGATTGTAACAGCTGTATGTGGGTGAGCATTATCCTGTTAGAAAACAACTCCATGATTACTGTTCATGAATGAAAGCACAATATATCCAACCACCAGATAGATGTACAAATTTGCAGTCAGGGTCTATGAGATAACAACGAGAGTGCTCCTGCTGACCTACGAAATTGCACCCCAGACCATAACTCCAGGTGTAGGTCCAATGTGTGTAGCATCCAAACGGGTTGGCAGTAAGCCCTCGACTGGCCGTCTCCTGACCAACACATGGGCATCACTGGTACTGAGGCAGAACCAGTGTTCATCAGAAAACACAACAAATCTCCACCCTGCCCTCCAATGAGCTCTCACATGACACCACTGAAGTCACAAATGGTGGTGGTTTGGGTCAGTGGCATACACGCTAAGAGTGTCTGGCTTGGAGCTGTTCTTCATGTAACTGATTTGTATCTGTTAGTTGTGTCGGTGTGTTGCCAACTGTTGCTCAATTTGCTGCTGCAAGTGCAGAACGAGGTACTAAAGCTATAACTGAAAACACTGGTCTTCCCTCTCAGACATGTCACATGGCTATCCAGAGCACAGTCTTCTTGTGACTGCACATTCTCGTGACCACTGCTGCCAGCAATCACATATAGTCTACATTCCTATAGTCTACATTCCTGCCAAATCTTTCCCCACAACTATTACACGACCTCGTTCGAAATCAGTGTGGTGTTGATAATGGTGTCTTTGTCACTTTAAAGGCATTCTTGACTAACATCAGCTCATCATGTCATATCTCAAAGTTAATTAATGTTCAAGACCGTTACAGCACTTATTTAAAGCATCACTAGTGCCACTCTTACATAAATGGTGTGAAACATGAATAGACACCCATCTTTCAGATGTAAAAACGTGGCTACTGACTGTTGTTTATGTGGCACAATTCCCTTTTGGAGTTGCGATTTTTTTTTCTGTCAGTTTATATTGTGCAAAGTGTATAAGGTGTTACTTGTTTCATTTTTGTCAGTGATATATGATGCCAATAAATCCTTTTATCAAACTATTTATCTGTGATTACAACGAAAAATTGATTTACGTATTTACACATATATGAAACAAATTAATTAGACCAGACACTAAGTTACTGATGTTCAAGTTTAGCAACACTGTTCCACTATTAGAACTTTTTCATAAATAGTAATGTCAAAAAAATCTGATCGTCACTTCTGAAGGTGGTCAATTGAAAGTCTTCAAAGTGACTGGCAGTAGAGTTTCATCAACATTGCCCTTTTAAGTAACCTTCACGAACTACAACAGCTACTTTTATAGATTAATTAATTTTTTTATAAATAGTTTAAATAAGAGAGGGGGAGTCTTTATCTTAATACCAAAAAATAGCACTATAAAACAACATTCTTTCTACAGTCTACTAGCATTCAGAAGCTTATGCTCATAAAAGCATAAAGTTATTCTTCTGAAACCAGAACAGAGATTAATAGGAAAGGTTATTAAACCTATGAACCCAAAAAACTATGAAGGGTGCATTCACAATGATTCAGAATGAACTTCTACTCTATTTATCTCTCTTTCATCCTTTTATCATTCCAATTATGCTTATTCTATACTTATTGTTGACTTCATTTTCAAGAGACTGACAATGATGGGCTCTGCTCTCAAGTTCTTCACTTTTGTATGTCCTTTTTTTACCTACAAATGTCCTCCTTTTACCAACAAACATAGTTTTTCATAAGCTACCTATCAGTTTTTGGCCTCTGTGTTTGCTATCACAGAAGAAACCTCTATAGCATTCATTTCTCTTCTTCACTATATTTCACTTCTATTAAATTATCCTCATCACTTTTACATACCCCAATAGTTTTTGGTTACAAGTCATTCCATCACATATGCTTTCCTTGTAACTTTACTACATGCCACTTCATCATATTCTTCATCATCTGCTTTATTCTCTTGAATTTCATAATACCATTCATTACTGTTACACTAGGACGCAAATCCATATTTGCAGCTCGGTATGGTTTACATTCCTTTGTTTGATTTCTACATATTTGTTTGAACATGATGAAATCCAGTTGATAATTTTATATGCCTCGTGTTCTTTTACAAATGTACCTTACTTCACTTAAGTTTCATTTCTTCTTCCAGCCCAATGAAATACTGCTTTCATTTTTCTTGTGGAATGGAGCATTAAGTCTCCCCCCATGAATTTTCCAACCTTTTTGCTATTTTATTCTGCTTTCATTTTTCTTGTGGAATGGAGCATTAAGTCTCCCCCCATGAATTTTCCAACCTTTTTGCTATTTTATTAGTTTCACATCTCCTTATATATTTCCTCTAAGTGATCATAGTTACTTTCTGCCACTGGTTGATAAACTGATACAATGACTGATGGGACTGGTTTAATTTTGATCCCAAAAATAATAATTTCATCATTAAATTTTCCAGAAAACTCATTCTGTAGCCCACCTTTACGTTCATAATGATGCCAAGCTGCTTAGCTTTATTCATTGATAGCAATACTACCATCCACATAACAATACAGACCCAAGAACTGTTTTATTTGCTGTACTTATTAGCAAATTAGTGTTTTCACATGTAAAGGCAGGTTTAGATTTTCCATGAAAACTTTTCAAAATTGTCCATTTTGAAACTACCCATAATTTTATGAGATGATAGAACAGACACTCATTCCCATGGTTCTGCAGAAGAAACATGTCAATTTCACTGTGATGACAACACAAATATACAGCTGAAAGCAGAGCTTAGAAAAAAATATGTATACTGGAAAATGAGGGTTAGATATATTTCTTGTGACATAAGTAGCAATTTCAGAAACAAAATCTGTACTTTTTAATGAAAATCACTAACTGTAGCTTTTTTAGCTTGCATAGATAAATACAAAAGTTGACCTAAGACAAGAATAAAGTAGCACATATATAACACACATAACATTACCACACATAATATTACCTTCTCTTTTGATAATTTGTCATACAGATGTAAAACACGGGGAACTATCATTTCACCAAGGTGACAGACTGCCATACGGCACTCTTTTCCAATCTGCAGAAGGAAAACATTCATCAGAATTTTAATACTGTACAAATAGTACAGCAAAAATACAAAAATTGCACTTTTAAATACCTCCAAACACATAGAAGTAGCTAGGCGAAGAAAGGCTTCTTGCGTTCCAACTGATGATTTCAAAAAATTATCATCCAAGAATGCTTCAGCAAGTACTGAAAACCTGTTTATGACAAAAGCAATGGTAGAGAGGATTACAAATCATAGAATACATGAAAAAGATCAATTGTTAATAATATAATATAAATGGAAAGGTAGAAAAATCTACTCACCAAGTGGCAGCAGGGGAATACACACGCACAAAAGGTTTTAACTATTACAAGCCAGTGGCTCTTTCTTGTAGCAGTAGAGTTGAAGGAGAAGGGACAGGGGTGAAGGAAAAGGACTGGAGAGGTTTAGGAAAAGCAGTACAGTTCAGAAAAGTCACCCAGAACCCTGGGTCGGGAGCACCCACCTAACGTATATCTGCCTTAGTTGATCAACACCTGCAACCCACAGTACAAAGACTTCAATCCTAAATTAAAGACACCAACCATTTCCTATATCATCTGAAATCCGTGCCCGTCCCACTCTCACCACAAATCTTGCTTGACACCACTGACGCCATCTCCCTCTATAAGAACATTCCCCATGTACATGGTCTGCCTGCTGCTGAACATTTCCTCAGTCAGCGCCCATCTGATTTCAAGCCTATGACATCCTTCTTCCTCACCTTAATTAACTTTATACTTACGAACAATTACTTCAGCCATACAAACAGATCAGGGGAGTCTTTCCTGGGACCCACAAAGCCTTCAGGCCCTAGTTTTGTTCAGGTACATTGATGACATCTTTGCCATATGGACTCATGGTGAGACTGACCTATTAACTCTAGGACACCTAAGGGGGGGGAGGGGGGGGGGGAGGCTTGTTGAACCCACAATTTTTTTATGTCCCCTGCTTTTGCCCTAGTAACTTTCATACTACATATTCCCTTTGAGTTATTGTTTGTTGGCTATTTTATGAAACGTTAGTGTCAATATATTTTATAGAAAATTCCTGCTTTGAAAGAAAAAATACATAAACTTATTATGGGTCCAACAACCCCCCCCCTCCCCTTAGGCTACCAAGCTATAGAAAATTTCCCTTAGTATTATTTCATATTTCTCATCTCTACATCAATGCAAGTTGGTATTCTTGATACAACAATCGGTTAACTTTCAGAGGAAGTGATTGTTGATGTCAATCAGCTGTTATTTATCTTGTAAACTTACAGTGGGTTAGTGCAATTCCCTACTGTTCACACGAAGACTTAGAAATGACTAAAAGAATACGTGACTCGTCTTTAGAAAGAGTTCTGAATGAAATTTTAGATGAAGATTCTGACTCGGGGAGTGAAAGTCAATATGAAGATGGTGTTATGGAGTATGATTCAGATCAGGAAAGTGATGTGGATGTTAGAGAAGATGAAGATAGCGCAGCTTCAGGCAGTGACCATCAGGATGTTATTGTGGCCAAGTCTGGAAGAAGGTACGTAACCACACAGCCTAGAATTCCTCGGAGGTCTGTTGCTAATATAGTACGGGAGCAGGCAGGAGTAACTCCAGCTGGTGTTTGCCATTCACCTGGAGAAGCCTTGAAGTTACTTCTTATGCCTGACATCATGGATGTTATAGTAAAACATTCAAATGAAGAGGCAGTTAGGTGAAATGTTACTTTGACTAATGAGAAAGAATTGTATGCCTTTATAGGAATCCTGATACTTATGGGGGCAAATAAGGACAATTCTGTCAGGGTACACGCTCTTTTGTCAGACCTAATGGGTCGGCCAGTTTACAAGGGTATTATGGCAAGAGAACATTTCAAGGAACTTATTGCAATTATAAGGTTTGATGACAAAAGTACCCGCCAGCTAAGAAGGGAAGCAGCCAAGTTCACAGCAATCTGTTTTCAACAAAGTGAATGATAGGTTTCCATTACTGTATAAACCAGGGGTCCACCTCACCATTGATGAGATGCTCAGCTTGTTTAGAGGGCACTGAACTAGTGAAATTGCAGGTAGAAGAAAGAAGTGGCAATGCAAGAGGATTATCTAACCAAATTGCTCAATCAATGGAGACTACTCTACAAAAGAAAATCAAAGAAGTGACAACAGAAGCACGTCAGCCTCCTGTAGGGAAAGGTCGGTGCCATATTTGTGTAAGAGAAGCTAAAACAAAGAAGCAGAAGTGCAACAATCTAAGTAGACCAAAACAGTATTGTGGACAGTGTCATAAACATGTGTGTAACACACATTCAGAAAAAATTGTGAAGTGTCTCTCTTGCCTTGCAGTTGAGGACTCAGAGTAGTCTATTGTATATGAACACATTTGTATTTTGTATTGTAATATGTCAATTTTTTATTCACTCAATCCAATATTTATAACAATTAACAACATTTATAAACCGATGCCTTACTTAAAATACATAAACCATTTTGAAAGTTGTAATTTTTTGTCAGTAAATTTATTTAATACCTGTGGGTTCGCCAAACTCCCCCCCCCCCCCCCCCCCTTAGGCATCCAAGTTAGAAAAAAAGATTAAAACTGTGTGCCAGACCAAGACTCGAAATCGGGACCTTTGCCTTTCGCGGGCAAGTGCTCTACCAACTGAGCTACCCAAGCACAACTCACACCCCGTCCTCACAGCTTTACCTTCCAAAAGCTGTGAGGACAGGGCGTGCTTGGGTAGCTCAGTTGGTAGAGCACTTGCCCATGAAAGGCAAAGATCCCGAGTGCGAGTCTCGGTCCGGCACACAGTTTTAATCTGCCAGGAAGTTTCATATCAACGCACACTCCGCTGTAAAGTGAAAATCTCATTCTGGAAACATCCCCCAGGCTGTGGCTAAGCCAAGTCCCTGCAATTTCCTTTCTTTCAGGAGTGTTAGTTCTGCAGGGTTCGCAGGAGAGCTTCTGTAAAGTTTGGAAGGTAGGAGATGAGGTACTGGCAGAAGTAAAGCTGTGAGGACGGGGCGTGAGTCGTGCTTGGGTAGCTGAGTTGGTAGAGGACTTGCCCGCAAAAGGCAAAGGTCCTGAGTTCAAGTCTCGGTCCGGCACACAGTTTTAATCTGCCAGGAAGTTTCATATCAGCGCACACTCCGCTGCAGAGGGAAAATCTCATTCTAGAAAAAAAGGCTTGGGCGTCCTAGGGTTAAGATTCCTGGAATCTCTAAATACCATCTCCCAATTAAATTTCACATGGTTCTATTCCAAATCCCAAGTCACTTTACTAGATGTTGATCTTATCCTCACCAAAGGCCAGCTACATACTTCTGTCCACATCAAACCTACTAACAAACATTACTATATACATTTTGACAGTTCCCATCCTTTCCATGTCAAACATTCCCTCCCATACAGCCTTGGCATTCAAAGCAAACATATTTGTTCATATGCAGACTCTTTACAGAAGTACATCACCACTCTCACTTCAGCCTTCCCTGGATGTAATTATCCCAGCACCCTAGTTGAAAAGCTTATTTCCCAGGTAATCACATCCAATTCTGGTAATGCTGATCCCTCCAAAAAACAACTTCAGAGCACACCTCTTATCACCCAGTTTTATCCTGGTCTTAAATGTATCAATCAGCTACTTCGACAAGGCCATGACTTCCTAAAATCATGCCCTGAAATGCAATCCACTCTCTCTGAGAGCTTTCCGTTGCCATCCCAATCTCCGCAACACCCTTGTCAGACCCTATGCTCCTACCCTTGTGACCGTCCCCACTGCAAGATTTGCCCTGTGCACCCTCCTATCATCACCTACACTAATTCCAGCCCTGTAACTGGCAAAACATATACTATCAAAGGGAGAGCACCTGAGAAACTACATGTCATATACCAGCTGTTATGCAACACTATTCGGCCTTTTACATCGGTATGTCTGTCAGGATGAATGGATATAGGCAGAAGGTGTATACAGGCAACACACAGTATCATGTTGCAGAGCATGCTGTGCAACCTGACAGTCATGACCTCAGTGCCTGTTTCACCACATCCGCCATCTGGATTCTCCCCCAGACACCAGTTTTCTCAGAACTCAACAGGTGGGAACTAGCACTACAAAATGTCCTTGGTTCTCATCACCCACCTGGCCTTAACTTACATTAATTCCCTCCGTCTCTCCATTTTTTCACAGTAACTTGAGTCGTCTATTTTTTGCCGTCCCCCCTACCGCCTCTGTTACATACAATGCACTTAGCTTTTCACTTTTATTAACTCATGCATGATGTTTTAGTAGTGATCTCTGTTTTGCATACTACCTTGTCTTCCACCTTTAAGCTCTCAGGTTTTCAAATCTTGATCAGTGCAGTCCCCAACAATCAGTCTTCCCTTGTCATCCCGTCCTGTAAGTCTCCCCTAACCCGGGGTTCTGGATGGCTTTTCTGAACCGCACCCGTTTCTCTAAACCTCTCCAGTCCTTTTCCTTCACCCCTCTTCCTCCCCCATCAACTCTCCTGCCAGAAGAAGGAGCCACTGACTCTGAAAGCTTGTAATGGTTAAATCCTTTGTGTGTGTGTGTGTGTGTGTGTGTGTGTGTGTGTGTGTGTGTGTGTGTTTTCCCCTGCTGCCGCTTGGTGAGTAGATTTATCTATCCATTTAAATCATAGAATATCTTGAACGTAAGTAAATAATTAAAAGTGTGCTTTAGGTTTGCAGCTGAGCTGACAATTACGTTTTTCTTGTCCAGTTCCTCAGAGCACTGTATTGTATATGCTCTGTGCCCAAATTTCAGCCAGATTATGGACCCAAAAACATACTATCACTCAAAGTATCCAGAAAACTCAGAAGTCTCAATTTTTATCTTTTGATTGATCCTTACAAGGACAAGATAAAAATTTCTCAGGCTGGTAAGCAAAGACTGTGATTTTCAGGTAGAAAAGAAAAAAGTAACTCGTTTTAAAATGATGGTTTGGCCAAAGTTTTCCCAGTAAGACGAGTTTATCTAAGAAGTGTGATTTTGGAATGTTTACTAGATACCCATTTACGACTGTCATTGGAGGGGGGGAAAAAGCTCTCCTGGTGCTAATTACTTTAAATGTGGTAATAAAAAGGAAATCAGAGGCTGTCAAATCGTAGATAAAGGCTGGATGGTCCAACTATTTTACTTACTATCCTCCAGCATTTCCACTGCTAAAAACTCTTTGTGGGAGGACATATTGTTCTACGAGGATTCACTGAAAAGTAATGCCTCCACCTTCATAACTCTTCAACAGTTGGCAGCATTGGTATGTTGCGGGTACTGGCTTGTTCCATAGCCTCTTCTCTACAGCTCCAGTTGGCGGGAAGCCTTAGCATTGAAAGGTTGTGTTGCTACAGGGTAAAGTATGGAACCCCGGGCAGATGGTCGGTCAATGCTATTTAAGCAACGTGCAGTCATTGAATTCTTGACAACAGAAGGTGTCACACCACAGGAGATTAATCAGAGAATGAAAGCAGTTTGTGGTTCAAATGGCTCTGAGCACTATGGGACTTAACATCTATGGTCATCAGTCCCCTAGAACTTAGAACTACTTAAACCTAACTAACCTAAGGACATCACACAACACACAGTCATCACGAGGCGGAGAAAATCCCTGACCCCGCCGGGAATCGAACCCGGGAACCCGGGCGTGGGAAGCGAGAATGCTACCGCACGACCACGAGCTGCGGACGCAGTTTGTGGTGATTGTGTTGATGTGAGTACTGTGCGTTGTTGGGTGAGAGGAGTTCCTGGCAAATTTCAACTCTGTGCGCTTTCAATTTAGGATTCAGCATCTGGAGTACCCATCGTGCACCAATCTTCTGATAGCCAAGCAAAGCAATCATGTGACCCACACATTCTTGTGAAATGCCGATTGTGCTTGCAGTTTCTCTCTGAGTGATACGACAATTGTCGTGAATCAGTTTGTCAACATTTTGCTTGTGAAACTTGGTGGTTGCTGCCACAGGATGTCCAACTCTTCGTTTGTCACGCAGGTCAGATGTTCCCGCCTCAACATTTTTAAACTTATTCGTCCAATGATGCACTGTACTCACATCAACACAATCACCATAAATTGCTTTCATTCTCTGATGAATCTCCTTTGCGGTGACACCTTCTACTGTCAAGAATCCAATGACAGCACATTGCTTAAATTGCATTGACCAACCGTCTGAGCAGGGTTCCATACTTTACACTGTAACAACACAACCATTCAATGCTAAGGCTTCCTACCACCTGGCAATCTAGAGAAGAGGCTATGGAAGAAGACAGTACCTACCACATACCAATGCTGCCAACTGTTGAAGAGTTACGAAGGTGGAGGCCTTACTTTTCAGTCAGCCCTCTTAATATAAGAAAAATCCTTTTTTTTCCCCCCTATCCAGGCTGTTTTCACATATTGTTCGAACTAATTAGCCCAAAAGAGTTATGCAGTATATATTTTGCCAGGTAATCAATCCTCCTTGAATCCTAGAAAACACTGGCCTCAACCTTTCCCGCAGATGAAACAGACTTCAACACCTTTAGTGTGGTGCCACAGGCTCCCACACACTGCACTGATTTCTGTTTCATTTCTAGCACGAACTGATGGACATGTCAGTACTCTAAATCAAGTACCTTTTTTTTTACGTTGATGTAAACAATGTTGGTGGATTTGTTTACAGATTTGCTTTTGGTCAATATTCAACAAAGGTGGTAGACATCATCTTGTACGAAGCATTCTAACTATTAATTCTCAAACAAAATTTACTCTATCCTGATATAGCCGTGACACGAGCTATTTCATACACATTTAATATTCAACAGTTCAATATCATATTGTGCACTTTTTTATATTTTCATCTGTAGTTTCAGTTTTGGGATGTCCTTCATGAGTGTCAGTATTTGATTGAAAGAATTTTAGGACATCATGGTATTCCAGTTAATCCGAACACATATAACACAACTACTTTAAAAAGCCTTATAAACAAAATTAAACTGCAAATAAAGTTGGCACGTAACATGTTTAGTAGGATGTAGCAAAATATCAAACACAAAAATTCATTTTCATCATCACCTGAAAAAGGCATTACAATTATCAAAATCACATTTTGGAACAGAAGAGCTAAATTTTTTAGGTCTTCTAGTAGGAATCCATGGAACAAGATCAGTATCAGAACGAATAAGGGCAATTAAAGACTGTTCTCAACCGAAAAATGTGAAACAACTGTGTCCTTTTTTGGGTTTACCAGGATTTTACCATATGTTGCTACATACTGGTCAGCCTATGAACAATCCCAGATTATTGTCATTACTAAAACAAAGAGCCAAATTGGTGTGAAATGAAGGGATATCAGAGGCTTTTCAGAACACTAGGCAAACTTTAGTGGATACACCCACATCAAAATACTGTGTTGTAAATGAAACATTGAATTTGGCAACAAATGCTTCCGAATATGTAGCAGCTTGTGAACTGTTCCATGGTGAATAGGAATCTAAGATGGGAGAATATAATACCATAGCCTTCATGAGCAGAAGTTAAACAAACATGAAATCAACCACATAGCTACTGAGAAAGTGTTACTGGCTATTGTATAGAGTATACAAAAGTTTCAAACACTAATTTTGGGTTCTAACACCACTGAATACACAGATCATAAGGCATTAGCTTTCCTTCTGGAAAGTAAATTGTTATATAGCACATTAATGCAATGCATGTTATCTCTTCATGAATATTATGTAAGGATTAACTATACTAAGGTTCAGAAAATAAAGTACCAGCTGCCTTGTCATGACTACCATTAAGCATGAATAAATGAGAATTGGAGGACCTAGAATTATTTCTTCCATCAATTTCTTAGCTTTAAGTTATATCAATGATAAGGTAAGGGGGTTAGCATCATGAATAAAACAAAATGTAAATGCTGATGAATTTTTTATGGAAAAACGACAATGATGTGAGCTGGCAGTACATTACACTAGTCAACAGCCATTTTGGTTGGTTGGTTTGTGGGACTAAAGGGACCAGACTACTACGGTCATCGGTCCCTTTTTCCACGAACTTGAAACTCCCACAAGAAATAAAAACAAACAAAGGAGATGACAAGAGATGACACAGGACAAGAAGGACATAGACAGAGACCAGACAAAAGGAATTAAAATCACACCGAGTGTGACAGTGGTTGGCCGACCATAGAAACAAAGGAAAAGCCAACCACCACAAAAAGCACTAATAACCCCAGTCTAAAATCGTAGGCCACAGGCCAGACTCAACACAAAAAAAAAGGACAAACACTTAGATCAAGCGATAAAAAACCCCTGCATGAATAAAACTCAAAACTAAATATGCCATAGTGACGTCATCTGATAAAAGTGCAGGAAGCGTATCAGGCAGTGCAAACGTCTGCCTGAGCAGAGTTAAAAGCGGGCAGTCCAACAAGAGTGAACCACAGTCAAAGCTGACCCACAGTGACATAAAGGTGGGTCCCCGTGGCACAATAAATAGCTGTGCGTTATCCAGGTGTGGCCAATGCGTAGCCAGCAGAGGACAACAAAGTCCTTACGAGAAACCCGCAAGGAGGAGCGCCATGCACCGGTAGCCTCCTTGATGGCCCGTAGCTTGTTGGGTGAAGGCAGGGCACGCTATTCTTCACCCCAGGTGCAAATACCTTCTGCCACAAAACTGACCTGAGGTCACTCTCCGAAAGGCCAATCTCCAAGGCTGGTGCACCGACAGCTTGTTTGGCCAGTGTGTCAACATGTTCATCTCCCAGGATGTCTACATGACACAGGGTCTACAAAAAGACCACAGAGTGGCCGCAATGGGCAAGAGTAGAGAGGGACTCCTGGATAGCCATCACCAGACGAGAGCAAGGGAAATACGGGTCGATAGCTGGTAAACCGCTCAGGGAGTCACTACAGATAACGAGGGACTCACCTGAGCAGGAGCGGATATACTCTAGGGTGCGAGAGATGGCAACTAGCTCGGCAGTGAAAACACTGCAGCCAGCCGGCAATTAGTGTTGTTCATAATGACCCCCTAGAGTAAGAGTAAGAGTAAGAGTATAACTGACACGACCAGCAACCATCGAACCGTCAGTATAGACAACGTCAGAGCCTTGAAACGCGGTAAGGATTGAAAGAAAGTGGTGATGGAAGGCCTCTGGAGGCCCTGTGCCAAATCGAGCCGAAGGCACGTGCAAGGCACACACCACGGAGGTATACGCAGAGTGGCCTGGAAAAGAGGTGGAAAACCTCAAGCCCAGAGAGAAGAGCTCTGACACGAACCGCGATCGTATACCCTGACCGAGGCTGCCATTCCGGAAGATGAACGTCCGACTGAGGGAACAGGAGATGATAATTGGGATGCCTGGGCAAGCTACAAACATGTGTAGCATAAGCGGCCAGTAATCGTTGGCGGCAGAACTGCAAAGGAGGAACACCTGCTGTTGACAGGGCCTGTCCGGAAAGCTCCAGTGGTGAGTCAGATCCCGCTGTGTAGGATGGGGTCAAGCAACTGCAATGCGGAAGGGGATGCCGAATGATAAGCCAGGATCCCTTAATCTATACGGGACTGAATTAACACCTGGTACAGCTGTATAAGGGTAGATCGATCGGCACCCCTGTTGGTGTGACTCAAGCAATGAAGAGCATTAAGATGCCGCCAGCACGTTTGTTTAAGCTGCCGAATATGTGGCACCCAAGTCGACCGGGTATCGAAAACCGATCCCCAAACTGATGTGCCTCCACCACAGCAAGAGGTTCGCCATCAAGATAAAGCCATGGCTCAGGGTGAACAGTGTGTCACCAGCAGAAATACATAATGCAGGTCTTGGCAGCTGAAAACTGGAAGCCATGCACTACAGCCCAATACTGCGTCTTTTGGATAGTGCCCTGCAGCTGCCGTTCAGCAGCAATGCCACTGGAGCTATAGTATAGGCGGAAGTCGTGAGCATACAAGGAAGATGAGACACAGAGGTTCCCACTGCCGCAGCGAGCCCATTAATTGCAATCAAAAAGAGGCAGACACCTAAGACAGATCCTTGAGGTACCCCATTCTCCTGAACTCGGGAGGAACTATGGGAGGCTGCAAACTGCACACAGAAGGAACGAAGCGACAAAAAATTTTGTATGAAAATCGGGAGCAGACCACGAAGACCCCAACCATGAAGCATAGAGAGGATGTGATGTCACCATGTCGTATCGTATGGCTTCTGCATGTCAAAAAAGATGGCGACCAGATGCTGACGGCGGGCAAAGACTGAATGGATGGCAGACTCCAGGCACACCAGATTATCGGCAGCAGAGCAGCCCTTACGGAACTCATCCTGAGACAGAGTCAGAAGGCCCCGAGACTCAAGTAGCCAACTCAACCTCCGGCTCACCATGCATTCAAGCAACTTGCAAAGAATGTTGGTGAGGCTAATAGGGCAGTAGCTGTCCACCTCCAGTGGGTTCTTGCCAGGTTTCAACACAGGGATTACGATGCTTTCCCGCCATTGCGATGGCAACTCACCCTGTACCCAGATATGGTTTAAAAGGTCTAGGAGGCGTTGCTGCCAGTCCACTGAGAGGTGTTTGAGTATCTGACAGTGAATGCGATCTGGCCCGGGAGCTGTATCAGACCAAGCGGCTAGAGCACTTCGGAATTCCCACTCACTGAATGAAGCATTCTACTATTCAGGGTGGCGTATGTGAAATGAAAGGCTCCGATGTTCCAACTGCAAAAGGCCAGTGGGTCATTCACAGAAGCAGAACTCTGAGGAAAATGCTCCACTAAGCGGTTTGCAATTGTGTCGGAGTCAGTACAGGCTGCTCCATTCAGTGAAAGCGCAGGTACGCTGACGGGGGTCTGATAGCCACAGAGTCGTCTAATCTTGGCCCAAACCTGCAATGGAGGGGTACGGAGGCCAATGGTGGAGACATACCTTTCGCAGCACTCCTGCTGCCTCTGATTGAGTACCTGTGCGAGTGACATCCATTGTGAATTGTGTTTTATTCATCTCATGACATACATTTGCAATCCATTTGGTTCGCGTACAGGAGACATGTCAAAAATTTACAAAACAATTACAATGATTTTTACATTAATAAATAATAGCACTATAATAAATAATAGCACTATAATAAATAACAGCACTATAATAAATAACAGCACTATAAGGATAACACATTGTACCCAGCTCAAATTTCCAGTTTGTCCTGCATGAATGCATCCACTGAGTAATAACACTTCAGTGTCAGTACCTCATATAGTTTTCTTTTAAGTGAACCTAAATTCATCTGAATCAATTTGTTCCCTTTTAATTTATTACAAATTTTCATTGTCCTGCATGAATGCATCCACTGAGTAATAACACTTCAGTGTCAGTACCTCATATAGTTTTCTTTTAAGTGAACCTAAATTCATCTGCATCAATTTGTTCCCTTTTAATTTATTACAAATTTTCATTCCCATGTATTGAGGTCCCTGGGCGTATAGTCTGAGGCGGTGGGTGGGGAGCATAAAATTGTCTTTGTTTCTGATATCATGTGAATGGACAAAATGGTTTCCTTCAAATAATTCATGTCTGGTGTACAAAAATATGATAATCTCATATGTGTAAGGGCGGCAGAGTTAATATTTTAAGTTTTCTAAATAATGGTCGACATGATTCTTTGTGATTTGCAGTGCGCATATTTCGTATGATTTTTTTCTGTATTTTTAGTATCCGCACTATGTTTGTCAAGTTACCCCAAAAAACAATACCATACCTAATAATCAATTCGAAGTAGCTTGTATATGCTACTTTTCGTGTGTCCACGTCAGTTGCAGTTGACAATATTTGCATTGCAAATGCAAAGCTGCTCAGTTTGTTTGCCAGGTATTCAATGCGTGCCTGCCAGCTCAAATTTTTATCTACATTTAAACCTAAAAATTTGACTGAGTCAACTTCTTCTATACCTTGGTTGTTATGTACAACCTTAATCTGCTCACATTTTGACTGTTTGGTTTTGAACTGCATCATGTGAGTCTTAGATATGTTTAGATTAAACCCATTTAGCTGAAACCAAGTTTCTAAGGTACTGAGGGTACTGATCACATATTTGGGAATTTTTTCCAAGTCCTGATCTTCAACTAAGACAGAAGTATCACCTGTGAACAGAACTGATGGGGAGCTGATATTTAATGGTAAGTCATTAACATAAAAGAGAAATAGGACTGGGCCTAATATGGATCCTTGTGGAACACCATGAGATTTTTTTTCCAGTCAGAAAAATAATATGTGCCATTTGAAGAAATGCTAACTCTTTGATTTCTGTTGGATAAGTAGGAGTTAAGCCATTGTAGGGCACTGCCGCTAATGCCATACTTTTCAAGTTTGTCAACAAGCAATGCATGGTTTACGGAATCAAATGCCTTTGTGAGGTCGCAGAAAATTCCTGCCACCTTATTTCTCTTGTCTAACAATGTGCTTATTTTCCCAATGAAACTGTTTACTGCATCGATGGTGTTTTTACCCTGCTAAAAACCAAATTTATTGTTTAGAATAACAGAATATTTTGCAATGAAGTTTTGGATTTGTGCAACAGCAAGTTTTTCAAATATTTTAGATAGGACTGGGAGAATGGAGATAGGGCGATGATTTCACATGATCTCTCTTGATCCCTTCTTGAAGAGTGGTTTGACTTCAGCACATTTCATTTCAGTACCTCTGGGAAACAGCCCTCTTCAAAACATTGATTTATTATCTGAGCTAGTGGGTTTGCAATTCTATTGTGTACCACTTTAATAACTTTTGTGGGTATTCCATCCCAACCTGCAGCATTTTTGTTTCTTAATGTTACAATAGCATTTTCTACATCCTCCACAGAAACTTTTGAAAATTTTGTAAAGTTCTCAGAGTTTTCGCTTAGGCCAAAGGGATTTACTTTGTTGTGATAATCTCTTACATCTACATCAGACTTTGCTGCATTTATAAAAAATTCATTAAAGTATTCTGGTATTTGAACTGGATTTACAATACTATTTCCTTCAATGTCAACTTTTGAAATTTCTTGGTTACAGGCTCTAACACGTAACTCAGATTTAATGACAGACCACACAGCTTTTGCCTAATTTTTATGATTTAAAATTAGCCTGTTATTTGCCACTTGTTTTGCTGCCTTGACAACTCTTTTAAATATGGTGTTATAGAGTCTAACATATTTAATTAAATCAATATCTTTATTATTTTTAGTTCTCTGTGCAGTTGCCTCTTCCTTACACTGGAAATTTTTATGCCCTGGGTAATCCACTTTACTGTATTTGTTATTTTACTGCTGCAGAGTCTAGGTGGGAACGTTTCATTAAAGTCTCCAAGAAAACTGTTTAGGAATTTCTCAAAGTTTGTCACTTGAGTTACAATACCGTATTTACTCGAATCTAAGCCGCACTTGAATCTAAGCCGCACTTGAATCTAAGCCGCACTAGAAAAATGAGACTCGAAATAAAGGAAAAAAAAATTCCCGAATCTAAGCAACACCTGAAATTTGAGACTCGAAATTCAAGGGGAGAGAAAAGTTTTAGGCCGCACCTCCAAATCGAAACAAAGTTGGTCCATTGTAATACGAGACACAATTCAGGTCGAATGAATGACGATACAGCTACAGTAGTTTGGTTCGAGCCGTAAGCTTAGCAGTTAAGCTTTACCAGGTAGCCATTGCTATGCGTCAGGCGCTCCGTCCTTATTTATACGGGTACCCTTCGTTTTTCACGTGCTTCGTCTGGTTTGAATTGATTGCCTATTTTTCATTGATCTGATAATTGCCGTTCTCTTTGTTATAGGTGTTTTCGTCACTCTAAGCTGAAAATGCATTACTGTGCTGTGTCATGCATTGTTTGTCGCATTCCGATAATGAATGTTCACGACCTGTCGCCGCTCGCGGCATGGTTTGCTTTTGTGCGTCCTACCGCCGCTTACAATTTAAAAAAAAGAGAGTAATTGTCTCAGTAGCGTAACAATGGCAAGAGACTGCTATTTGTTGTTATTTACACTGCTGCTTTCTTTGATAATGATCAACAAGAACCAAATAATAAACTGCGTATGATAGAAGATGTTCTGAACGAGAGTTTAGCGAAAATTTTTCTCCGTTTGAAAATCTTTGCAGACGCCTCTTTAGTACATTATTTTCTGCACAGAAATTAGAGTCACCTTAGATTTAAAAATCTAGTCAATTGCCGCGCACGCTTCATTTCTGACTGTATCACTATTAGGCATAAGAATAATACGAATATGAACATGACATATGTGTATACTCCCGCGTTTGTGTTGTCTCACTCTAGTTTCGTAGTTTATTAGGCAGACAGGAGTTAAATGAGATAGCAGCAAACACGAAAGAATACATGGCAAAATGTTTATATTCGTATTATTCTTATGGTGAAGAGAATACTGCATGTGATTCAGAATTCACAAAAGTTCCCATAACAACCATCTCTTCTCACAGGTAGAAAAAAAATCTGAACGTAGAATTGGCCATACTGACAAACATCGCAAACGGTCTTGCCAGTCGGATTTTCATAGTGCATTGAAAAGCTGCTACATTCGAAGATGAACAATACGGAATTTGTATTTACTTCGTTGGATAATGTATGAAAATGCAGTGGTCGAAATTCGGGTCGGAGAAAAAAGCTCGTCTTTCATTTTTCTTTTTTTTTAATTTATTTACTGGCGCAGAGGTTTTGGCGCCAGTATTTATCTTTGTGCCTGTAAAGCATGCCTGTGTAGCGCTACATATATTCGACGGCAGAAGTTAGTTGTGGCGGCACCTACCAACATATTTCAGAACTTCCGATTACTTTGCACTCGATTCTAAGCCGCAGGCGGTTTTTTGGATTACAAAAACCGGAAAAAAAGTGCGGCTTAGATTCGAGTAAATACGGTAATGAAAAGTCCATGTTTTATCTCTTAGCTTCTCACTAAATGTTAGCAAGTTTTCTTTGTTAAAGTTCCTGCTCATATGGGTTCTCATATGTGAAATGTTCCTGTCTGTCTGTGGCAGCTCAATGAACAATTCACAATGATCTGAAATATCTAGACCTAGACAAAATTTATACACATCTTCATATACATAATTAGTTAGAACATTGTCAATGCATGTTGCTGATTGCCCATTGTCTCTGGTAGGTTCAAAAGAAATTCAATTTGAAATCATATTTCTTTACTAAGTCAGTGAAACTTGACGCGTGGCTACTATCACATGTGATATCAATAATAAAATCAGCAGCTATTACAACTTTTTTCTTTTTTTCTCTGCAAAGGTCTTCTAGCATAATTTGAAGCTTAGATAAGAATAGTTCTATTGTTGACGTCCCTCGAATTCTGTATATTGAGATTATTATCACATTTACTAGTGAGTCCACTATTTCTACACAACAGCTCTCGAACACACATTCTTCATTTAAATAATTAAAACAGTTTCTGGTCTCATAATTTATATCACTATGTAGAATTATACATGAGCCTCCACTCGACTTGTTTCTTCTGCAAAAGCTACTTGCTAATGCGAAGTTCCCTATTTTGTTTAGAATTTTAATTGTGTCTTCAGATTTAAACAAACAACTTTAATATTTGCATATTCTGACAGAATGATTTCCAATTCATCTATTTTGGAGCTTTTATTGTTAGAAGCATCAATGTTTAAGCCATTTATATTCCAGTGTATAATGTACCTACTTTGATTATCGCTTGTGTCTGAGAGTCTGGGGAGATCTAGGTCCTCAGCGGACGCCAGGATCTTTACCTTGGCCTCAGATGCAGAGCTTGTAGGTTGCGGTGGGGTGGGTGCCACCGCAAGTTCCTTCATCTCAGAGGTCTTCTTCTTGGACTTTTCTCACTGCCCCTTGGGTTTCACTGGCTGGGAGGGCTTCACCGATTCAGTCTTCGGGACGGAGGAGGATCGCAAAGCCCTACAACCAGCTGCTTGTGGGTACTTATGCCACTGCTGTGTGTCATCCTTCCCACTTGTGGAAACCTGGGAAAGGAGGGACCCAAGCGACCCCTTGCAAGTGAGAGGAGCCAAAGAAGTTGGACATTTCTCAGGTTTAGAAGTGGGGAAGGACATCCCCAATGGGTGGAGGGGTGGGGGAGTTTACTCCTGAGGTAGGTGGCACAGGAGCAACAGGGTGGGTAGTGCCCCCCATGAGCAAGAGGGGCGAGTTGTACGGCTCGGTGAGCAGACTGGAATTCACTGAAATGATGGGGCTAGCACGGTTGTCGTAGCAGCGGCATATGACAAAGTGATCCACATAGGATGGAGTCGTTCATATTTCCTCTTAGCCTCAGTATAGGTAAGTCGGTCCAGGGCCTTATATTTCATGATTTTCCGTTTTTTCTGTAAGATCCTGCAGTCTGGCGAGCAAGGTGAACGATGCTCTCCGCAGTTGACACAGATAGGAGGCAGGGCACATGGAGTATTGGGATGTGATGGGCGTCCACAATCTCGACATGTGAGGCTGGAAGTACAGTGGGAAGACATATGGCCAAACTTCCAGTGCTTAAAGCACCGCATCGGCGAGGGTATAGGGCTTGACATCGCAGCGGTAGACCATCACCTTGACCTTCTCTGGTAATGTATCACCCTCGAAGGGCAAGATGAAGGCACCATTAGCAATCTGATTATCCTTCGGTCCCCAATGAACGCGCCGGTCGAAATGAACACCTCGACACTCTAAATTGGCGCGCAGCTCGTCATCAGCCTGCAAAAGGAGGTCACCATGGAAAATAATACCCTGGAGCATATTTAAACTCTTATGGGGTGTGATGGTAGCTGAAACATCCCCCAACTTGTCACAAGAAAGTAACCTTTGTGACTGGGCAGAAGATGCCGTTTTAATCAATACTGACCAAGAGCGTATTTTGGACAAGCCCTCCACCTCCCCAAACTTGTCCTCTAAATGTTCCACGAAGTATTGAGGCTTTGTTGACATGAAAGCCTCCCCATCAGCTCTCGTACAAACTAGGAACTGGAGCGAATAAGTGTCACTGCCATCCTGAGACTTATGCTCCTCCCACAGTGTGGCCAGGGAGGGGAACGATTTGGGATTGTATTTCTGAGCATTGAACTGAGCCTGAGAACGCTTAAGAGACTACTGGTGGCTGGCCACCAGCAAGAGATGATGTACCATACTTCATTGCAGGTCAGCTGCTCCAACCAAGGGCCCTCCCCACGGGTGCCACCCAGCCTCAGCAAGGGCCACCTGGCAGGATGGCCATTGCCAGGAGTCCTGATGCCCCAGGGAGATAGGCATCTACTCCTTGGCATATGTGGGGAGTTAACAGCACAGGCATCGGCAGAGCGATCCCTGTTTTGTCAGGGGGCTACAACCAACACGGTGCATGGTGGCCCCACCACAACGGAATGGATATTAGGTGCAAGGAAGTCCATGGTCGTCGTCTCCTCAAAAAGCAACACTGCACAGTGCATGGTTGAAATCGCACCCAGGAATGTATCCTCGCACAAGAGACGGAGAAAGAGCGCGACGGCAATGCGACGACGAGAAAGCTGGCTGAAGGTCTCAAGGCACAATGGACACAATGCACCATGTAAGGCGCCCTTCCCCAGTTGGCTCACTCTTCAGAAGAATTTGGAAATATGGAGGTCAAACCCAGGAGGGGACCATCACATGTAGGCTGAAACGTTTGAGACTCCTTTTAGTCACCTCTTACGACAGGCAGGAATACCACAGGCCTATTCTAACCCCCAAACCAGCAGGGGGGAACAGCCATATTGCATCTGGGATGTGATACATCAACTAGTATGTATTTTGGTGTGTAGAATTCGAATAAACCTTTCATAGCACATACCATTTTTGAGTTTTTAAGGGTTTTTTATGTTTCACATTCAGTATTTCCCTTTTTTGCTGTTCTTCTGTTTTAATGTTTAATTGTTTGATTTTGATTTGCAGAAGAGAGCTAGAAGATCTACAAATCGTCAGTAAATGGTTGGTGTGGTAATCCAGTGGTGTGAAAGAGATCCTCAGTGAGTGTTTCCTGTGAAAGATAGTGCAAACTTCTTGTGTTTAAAACTTACACTAAGAAAAATGGCAACTAGTAAATCTTGGTGCTGTCTAAACCACCCAACAACTTTTGTTGTGTGTGTGGGAAACGCCGAGCCATGCCATTCGCTGTTCCAATTGTGTGGTGTGAGACTAAAGACCATTATTCAGACTGTTACTTTTGTCTTACAAATATTTTGGGACGTTCAAGCAAAACTAGACATAAAATAAAGTATCCAAATGTATCTTCAGTGCATTTGCCTGTGTCCCATGACGAGGGGTTGCCTGTTCCTGTGTGTAACTTGAAAGCCACAGGATCAGACACCATGTCAAGTGAATCAGAAAGTACTGAACACACAGAAGAGTACTGTCCTCAATATCATAACACTTCCCCTCAGCTCTTTAATCAAATCGAACTGAACAATTTGGTTTGCGATCTAAAACTTTTGAAACAGCAAGCTAAACTCTTGGCGGTTGAGACTGCAACAACGGAATCTTCTAGCTCCAGGTACAAAAATTTCCTGTTTCTGATAAAGAGGTGCTTCCTTCACTCAATATTTTGATATGAAGAATTCAATGTGTGTATGTAAGTTGTCAATGGTCTGATGATGCAGCTAGGTGTAGAACATAATCCACAGGAGTGGTGACTATTTATTGACTCCAGCAAAACCAGCTTGAAAGCAGTACTACTGCATAATGGCAATGCATTTCCAGTAGTTCCTTTGGCTTCGGGAGTAGACATGGAAGAAACTTATGAAACCATGGCTTTGCTGCTAGAGGCAATCAAATATAAGGATAATGAATGACAGCTTTGCTGAGATTTAAAAGTTGTTGCACTCCTCACAAGTTTACAGGCTGTATTCACAAAATACTGCTGCTTTTTGTGCCTTTGGGACAGTCAAGGAATGGCCTATAAGGAAGTCATATGTTCCTGGAAATGTAAATCTGAACAATACCACATTGGTTGAGCCCAATTAAATCATTTGGCTCCCCTTCATATCATGTTGGGCCTTCTCAAGAACTTTGTAAAAGCTCTATATAAAGAAGGTGAGGCCTTCAATCACTTAAAAGTTTCCCAAATTAAGTGAGGCAAAGCTGACAGAGTATATTTGTTGGACCACAAATAAGAAAATTGCTGAAAGATCCAACATTTGATGCCAAACTCACAGAGATCCAATTAGCTGCTTGCTCTTCTGTTAAAGCAACTGTGAAGGGCTTTTTGGGTAACAGAAAAAACAAAAACTACGTTACCACTGTGAATGATCTGTTGGACAACTATAAGAACATAGGGTCTGGAATGTTGCTTAAAATTCACTTTTTACATTCTCACCTTGATTTCCTCTCGGAAAATTTGGGAGTCGTAAGCGATAAGCATGGTGAATGTTTTCACCAAAACATTCTTACCATGGAATACCATTACTACGGCCATTGGAACCCTTCGATGATGGGTGACTCCGTAGGGAGAGCGATGAAACGACAAACAAAAGAAGAGTTCCGTTGTCGCACTTTTCAAAAACTAATGACAGTTAAAAGTGAAAATATCTTCTGAACTAATTTGGACCTTTTCTTCGCATCATGCCCATGTATACACACAAAATAGTATTGATTTCAAATGTTCTGAATGTGTATTTTTGTTTGACTTAATTTGTCAATTTTTGCTATTACCATTTTTTATTCTGCTGTGTATCTAGGAAATGTGACGTCATAGAGAAAAACTGATTTTACCAGCGTATTCATCACCCCAATATTAAGTAAATCCACTCATTTACAAGCCACATGCAGAAAATAAGTTTAAATTTGTTAACTAATGTTATTAGAAAAAAAACCTATGTGGACAATAACCAAAAATGCTTTACTTAAAATTCGTGAGAGAGAGAAATCCACTGGAAGTTACGTATTCCACAAATAGTAGAAAATGACTGAATATGATTCTTACACAAAAAATATGAAAATTTTGGAATGTGTAAATACATAAAATATGTGAATAAGTGATATTCTTAAAATCTAAATAGAAAAGTAATGAGTGGATTAAGAAAAGGTGAAGTCCATCAAGAAGGTAAAAAGGATATCATTTAAGTACCTTATAAAATATACCCTTAATGCCTAAAGCTTTACATGATCTTTGGGCAACAGTCTCCCCCACCCCTACAACTACTGAAAGGGAGAGAAAGAATAACATATTTTTGTCCTTATCGAATGTTGGTCAAAATGTGTAAAATTATATCCAATTAAACAAGCAAATATGTGCACAGTAATAAACTGCTCAAGAGAATACTTTGTAGATGTAGGTAAACCACAAAGATTATAAACATATTATGGATCACAATTCACAAGTAACAGTTTTAAAGAAATACTAGCATGGGAAGGTGTCAAGTGTGATGATTTTGAAATACTGTCCTCGATCAAACCTTTGTGACTAAGTAATGAAGGAATTAGGGCAGTTATACAGAACATACTCTTCTGAAAGATATACTGCTTGAGCTCAGAGGGTTCCCGAGTTTCAAACAGACAATAAACAGACTACTGCACGTGTCTACAGGAACTATCACTAGTCAAAGTAATAAATAAAAAGTTTATTGGTCAAGTTATATTAAAACTATTCAAATGGCCACCTATTAAAAAAAGGATAGAATCAGAAGAATTACACAAGATAGTATAAGGGTGGTTTGAACAGTTCTTGGAACGGAATAGGAAAGATCAATTACATTGCAAACTTTTTTTTATCTTTCAGTGTAGTCCCCTTGTAGATTAATGCACGTGGTCCAAGAATGTTCCACTGCCTTGATCCCATCTCGAAAAAGAGTTTCCTCCAGCCCTGCAAAATAGTTGTCAACTCTGGCTATCAATTCTTCGTTCGAAGTGAATCTTCATCCACAAAGAAAAATTTTCAGTTTTGGGAAGAAATGGAACTCTGACAGAGCCATTTCAGGCGAATAAGGTGGATGTGGCAACAATTCATATCTTAGTTCGTGTAATTTTGCCATGGTGACGGCACATGTGCACGCATGCATTGTCTTGTTGAAAGATGACTTTCTTCCTTGCTAAATCTGGCCTTTTTTTGCATATCTTTTGTTGCAATTTGTCCAGGAGGTTGGCATAGTATTCTCCAGTAATTGTTTGCACAGTGGGCAGATAATCTACAAACAGAATCCCCTTCGCATCCCACAACACTGGCATCACGACCTTTCCCACTGAAGGAATTGTCTTTGCTTTCTTTGCTAGCAGAAAATCAGCATGTTTCCACTGCTTTGACTGTTATTTTGTCTCTCGAGTATAGTAGTGCACACAAGTTTCATCTGTGGTAACAAACCTGCACAAAAAATCTTGTTCGTTTCTCCTAAAACAGGCCAAACATTGTTCCGATAAGTCCATTCTCATACGTTTTTAATCCAGCATCAACAGTCACGGCACCCATCTTGCAGATAATTCTTTCATTTCTAATTCTTATGTTAAAATGTGATATATCCTTTCAGATGACATCTGGCAAACATGGGCAATTTCACGTACGTTCAATCGGCGATCCTCCATGACCATTTTGTGCACTTTTGCAAATGATCTCTGGAGTACTGACACACCTTGGCTGAAAACTACGCAGATCAACATCTAAGCTCTGCTGACTAAATTTGAATTCATTTGCCCACTTGGCAACAGTTGAATATGATGGAGCAGAGTCTCCCAGTGTATTATGGAAATCGGCATGAATGTCCTTTCTCTATGAAGTACTTATTCACTGCTCGAATCTCGATTTTTTCCATCTTCGCAAATCACTACGTGGGTACAAAAACAGAGCCACGTCACTGTCACAGCTCTCTTCCAAGAGCACTGACGTAGCATGTGTTTACAGGCAACAGTCCAATCAATATCACATGAACAACTCGTTGTGCTAGTGCTGACCACTCATGGTGATTCCGAGAACTTTTCAAACCACCCTCGTAGATGACACTCTATTAAGTGTAAAGATATACAACAAAAATGCAAAGTTAAGGATTACTGCCAATGTTAAAATACATTGAAAGAGATGAGTAAATTTTTTCCCCGAGATATTGCACACCTTTTGAAATTAAAGGCATATCACATCCAAAAGCTCTGTTTCTGGTAGACCTCAAATATGTACTTTATAGCACTGATAGGGCAAATAAATTTAAATGCCTAGGAGAATTTGCAATACTTGCAAATTGGGTGGAGTCACATCTATCAGTAGTCTCAGTTAATTGCTTCATTACTTCGTATCTAATTTTCCATGGAGCAAGTTATTCTTCTTCAGTAATGCTATTGTCTACAGCTTACATCCATCTATTACTATCCTATCTTGCAACATTAAAGTAAACCCATTATTTGAGTATAAAAACCATAAATTGTTAACGAACGATTATAAGCTCTATTCAAGTACAAAAAAGGTTATTTTTTATATGGGAATTCTCTACCTTTCCTTTCCTGTAATGAAAAATAGTTGGATTTCTTTTATCTTTTATAGGGGAGGTTAGATAACGTAAGATGCTAAGTAGGCAGTGAAAGATGTTAAGTACAGGGGTACTAATCAGATGCAAAATATTTCACAGTGATGAAATACTGTGGGCCACCACTGATTTAGAGACTGACAAGTAAAAGACTAATTATTACTGATGACACATTTTGTTACATCTCCACTGGATACTCATGTGGGTGTAGCTAGGATCAATTTTTGGGACCTGCACGGGGGAAACTGGGACAAGTCCATTCTGCAGGGCATGATGACTACACTGTCCTCTGGCATCTAGGTGAAGAACCCATCATACAGAGGTGGGGTATGGGAATTTATCTTCTTTGTTTCAGCAGTCCACACACACTTACCCCTATATTTCCTTTCCTTCTTCTCAAACTGGAGATCCAGATCTATCTTCCCTCCTTCCAGATTCATATGTTTTTATCACTGAAGCTCTCCTTTTGTCTGTGCCACATGGTAGTAATCACAAACTGTTTCCAAAGGTGGAGCCAAAAGATACAAGGTAACATGCCTAAGACATACTGACACAGACACTTTTATTTCAAACAGGGTAAATGAGGAGATCAGTTAAATTGTGATAAGATGTGTATGTTAGTAACATCAGTTGAGCAACGAGTAAAGGAAGGGTGCTGACATTAACCCTTAAAGCAGAAGGTAACATACTAAAATGTACACGAAAATAGGATAGTGTAGCACACAAACTGTTTGGCCAATGCTACGACAGAAGGCATTAGTGTAATCTATTGTGAGAAAATGATAATGACTTTTTTAGCAGATGAGTAATGAAAGTAATCCACAATACTTGCTTTATCGATGAGAAGTGTTTGCTGACACCTGAAAGGTTTGTGTGGATATGATAAAAATGTAATATTATGAATATACTACATCTTTTAACAAAAGATGGAAAGATTAAAGAGTCTATTAAGTAAAGGTTTATATATTCTATTTATGGAAAAATTAAGTATAGATTAACGGTAAATTCTGAAGGATTCTGAAACAAATTTGAGATTCTACGATTTAATATATATAGCGAACATTTGTCCATATAAATGAAAGAAAAAGTAGCCAATCCATAGGTAAACACTCAGTAATTCTCTCATGGTTTTTGGTATAAATTGTCAGATTATAACAATGTTAATAATAAAGGATAAAAGAAAACAATCATGTAATAAGGAATATGTTCTTGATAAACAGCCCTTGAAGACAAGTGCATGTGAGTGAGTGTTTTTCATCAAACACTCCGGTAACATATATGTGAGTTGTGGCATTGTGAAATGAATAAGAGGAAGCCTATAAAGGAAGGAGTCGGGAAACATCCATTTGAAATAGCTGGTAAAGTCGCCAGGATACAGAGAAACTTAATCATTGAAAGTTATAAAGGTAAGGGTAATAAGCTGTGTACACCGTTCACATTTTTAAGATGGGATGGACCCAGTTTAATGGAAGTTTGGGTGAGAGGAATGACAGATGGACCCAGAGAAGGGATCATCTAATCTTTGGTAAGGTGAATCTGTATAAGGCATGATCTGCACAGTATTAGTAATGTATTTGAGAGTAAAGTGCAGGTGTACCCAAAAGAGGGATGGCCTGTGAATGAGGCGAATACACAGAAGGAATGATTTGCACAGTTTCTTTTACGAAGAAGTGTGAGGAGATGGACACTCTCATTGAAAAGATTAAAGAAGTATTTGTGCAGTATCGTCCCATAGGATAAGACGTGACTGCAGCTCCTACAGAGGTATGAAACTGTAATGTGACAGTTAGTCACATTGTTGAAGTTTTCTCCAAAGCAGTCGAAGATTAATAGATTCAAATGTGGAAAGATCTATTCTTGGAATTTTTGTTTCTATACATAACTAACTTACCACAAATTTGAGGTTTTAGATCACCGAGAGCGGTGTAGATTAAAATGTCAACATGTAACTCCTTACTGCAAATAAAGACTTAAACCTTGTCTATCTTAATAAATTTGAGTACCTGGTACTGTATACACAACAATTTGTAAAAAGCCTGAGGCTGATTACCTTTGGACAAAAGAAACCCATTTAATAATCAAGCCTGGTCACACAGGAAAAATCCCTTGTGCATTTTCTTGATTCGAAATTCTAACAATGTGATTACAAAGTAGTTGGATGCCAATAGTTGTTTAACAAAATGGGTGAGGATAAAGAAATGAGATTAAAAGGCTATTTTATCTTTTAACCAAGCATCATAAGTACGTGCTAAAGACATACCTAATGGGAAATGAAACTGACGTTAAACCTAGTAATCACAAATTAAAAACACTGAATTAAGAAATATAATGCAAAAATTTTGTATTGTCGGGGGGCGGGAGTTGATTTTAATAAACCTCAAGTTTAATCATGATATGTTAATAGAAGTTCAATGGTTATAAAAGAATTGTAATTAGTTAAGCTACTTATTTCATTTGATATTTCATCTTAGTGGGTGGATTTGTTGCTTAACACGTTCTTCCACCTCTTCCTCACAATCAAATGAAAGATGTTCACGGATGGCGAAGTAATAGGCAGCGAATGTGACAATACAAAATGAGAGACAGTAGACACAACAATAAATAGATACTTGTGTGGAAAAAAATTTAATTATCTTAAGTTGCAAATAGAAGCAGCTGCCATTACGGAAGAAGATTTGACAAATGATAAGTGCAGCACTGCTTGACATCTTCAAGTCGACTCCATCTTGGACAGCAGCCAATCAGCGTCATAGCCCAGAGCATGACAGCTGAAGAGCATGAGGCAGAGCAGATGTGAACAACAGGGTGTGCAGAGACAACATGAAAATTACAAGCTCCAACGGTCAGTAGATGACGCAACAACAGACACAAGTGATGCAGAAAATTAAGAAGGTAAATTGACATTGTAATTATTTATAAAAAATACGTGACTGTGTTGAGTAGGATGAAGAGTAACATTATGAATAGACAAGAGGAAAAATAGTGCTTTTAGGGAGAGAACAGAAGAATTTCCCTTGCTAGATAAATATAAACCAATAAGTAAAGCTGAACCTGAAGGTGATAGCAGTTTTAAGTCAGTGTTAGACTTATCTTTATACGACAGACTTGATGACAGCCTAATTGTGAAGCAAACTTGTAAGGCTTCACCCACTACTCACTGTGGTGTGAATAAAGAAGCGAACAGTACAAAATTGGCGTGAAAAATTAGCATTGGGTAGGATCATGTAATGAAAACTTGGAAGTGACAGTAAACGACAATTTATAGCCCAAATTGTTGAAGAGTGTTGAAGTTAATGAGAGACCTGAAAAAAGATTGCTATAAAGATTAATGTGACAGAAATTAGGAATGAGGTTAATGGAATTAACAATAATTTATAAATTTGTGTATCAGAATTGAACATGTAAAAGTTTATACTGAAAATCAATTGGATGCTTGGATTTAGAGTTTATAAGATTGTGAAAATGTAATTGATAACAAATGTAGTAAGGAGATCAAAATTGTTGACTTTTCTCAGTCCATTTTAACTGAAGTACTACAAATTTGTTCTTCTGACAATACGATTTCTGAGACAAATAGGTAAACAAGTTTGATATCAGGATCTGGGGTTTGATTAGAAAACTGTTTATGTACTACTGATGTTCTTTATGTGAGGAGGTAGTGTATACAAGTAGCAAAGGAAAATGTTGATGAAGTTGATTATCTTATTAGCGGACAATGAAAAGCTTTGGAAATAAATAGTAAGGTAAGTGAAAAACAATTAGTAAATGTCAATGTAAGTGATGCTGTGCTGAAATGCAAACTGAAAGGAGAAAAGTCATTAAAGAAACCAGTACTCAATTTATCAGTGAATGATACGTACAGAGTATCAGAGATAGGTAAAAGAGTGAACGGTTTACAAGGAGTGGTATTTGGTGAGAAAATCCAAAAAGCAATTTTCAGTACCAATGTTCAAAAAGAAAATTTCAATACTTGTGTGCAAAAGACACTTTTCTATGAAAGTGTAAAAGCAGCAGCTGTAGGAATAAGAATCAGGAATTAATTGGCAATGCAAATGCAGTGACAACAATTCTGAATGCAAATGTTAACAAAATGAATTTCAATGTAAATATGAATGTATTCAAGTTTGCTGGGGGTCAAATGTTCAAAGAACTGGTTGTGTTTTGCAGTGGTTTTGCAGAGATTCTGAAAGACAAAAGTTAGTCTGATATCAGTAGTGCAAAAGAAGGAGGTCAAATTCATTGTGAACCTATCAACAAGAAGGGGGTTCAATTCACTGTGTGTCAGTCAAGCTTCCCCCATCTGTGTGGTCTCATATTTCCTTTTTTCCAAGTCACTCAACCTCTTCTGCTACCCTGTCAGTAGCTTGTACATTGATCAGCAACTGTGTACAACTTTTGTTTGATCTTTATTAGGGTAATATGTTTGAGCAGAATTTCTTCTGTGCTGTTAGTTTACTTTGGATAAATGATCATAAATAATAGGATCATAAAAGGATGGAAGCAAGGACAGTATACAACACATATATGGTATTTGGTAAAATTGACAAGGTGCTGTATTTATTTTGGTTTCTGAAGGCCATAACGACAATAATTTTGTTCCAGCATTAACAAATTTTTTTCAGCAAAAACATAAGGTGAATGGAAAATGGAAGTTATGTCAGGATATGCAAAAATGGGAAAGTATTTGGAAATCATGTTTAAAATCTGAAGTAGTGAGCCAGTGTGTGGAGTCAGTAGGAATTTGTGCAGCAGCACAAGTAATCAAAGACAGAACACCATGAATAAAGGGTTAAGTACTGTTAGTGGTAACGTATGAAAGTTTTGGGTTGAGTGCAATTATTTACGGAGAATTTTGTCCATCGTTTTTAAAACTTGTCATGCTATAGCCCTTTTTGCATCAGTAAAATGGAATACAAATAAGATACAGTTACCTTCAGTAACGTATGCAGAATGCAAAAGCAAGATTTGTATCTGTATTGTCTATCTGTATCGTCCCTCAGGGCTCGGTTCAAAGTGATATGATGGTGTAAATTAATGAAATCAGTAAGTAAGTGTTTTGTCTGTTATGTAATGAGAGTCAGGCCGACCAGGCATCCTGGTTTTGCTGGGCCAGTACCAGTTTCCACTTAAATTTCCCACCGTCCTGAGACATATAAACTGTCCCAGTTTTTAATCAAGAAACAAAATGCACGAAATAATATTTCTCACTTAATTAAATATTTTTGAAAACAAATTTCCTACAAATAGGATGTTACAGAAACATATATTTACACAATATATGCTGCATTTGGTTTTACTAATCTTATACCTAAAGAATGAGTAAGAGATATGTTGAAAACAAAAGCAGATATTACCTACCCCTAACTTGCCATCCTTTCACTCCATGGCCATTGAGGCTAGTAAAACCAAAACCAAAGGAGATATAACAGAGCATCACTTAAAGAATTTCTCCTTACAGGACTGCAGTTATAAGGAATTTCATTTTGTGAAGAATGTGAGTCATGCGGCACGTGTTAGTAGTGCTCTTGTTTGGCATGTTGCATGCTCACCGTAACAGTGGTCAGTCAAACAAAAGAATGGCACACTGTTAGCAGGTTTCAGTTTCTCAGTGGCAAAACATTGAGTCTACCAACTTTTGGAACAACTGACAACAGTTCTGACTTAGAAGAGACAGTCGGCGGATTATCATCTGTGTGGGCAAAGTTACTATCTACTACTGTTAGTGAATGTGAAATTTAAAGTCAGAAAGTGTGGTGTCTAGATGAAATGATACAGTTGAGTGTACCATATGCAGATTGATGTTCTCAATAGGTCACAACGGGAGAAGTGAAATAAACTATCACCACAAAAAAAAGGTGCTCAAGGAAGTGTCATCAGTATCTGCAAGTAGCAAGAAGATGAGTTTGTTTGTTAAGAGAAATATTTCAGGAATGCCCAAATTGAAATTGGCTGCTGAAAAAGGTTTGTTCGCATATCACAATAAAATAGCTTTCAATTAAATAACTGCACTGCTGCTTTGATTCATAAGCTTTTTGACAGGCCTAAATATTGTTGTGCTAGAACTAAAAGTTAAGCTGTTATTGTTAATGTGTTTCCCCCCATGTTCTTAATAGCTAATGAATTACAAAAAGCAAAATATGTTTCTATAATGGGTGGCACATCAAATCACAAAGCAATGAAAGTGACTCATTTAGTGGTTCAATATTACATTCCTGGTTTCAGCATAAAAGTCAAAATTTTGAATATTAGTGATGTTCCAAATGAAACAGCTGATACACAAATTCAATTTATTGAGAAAATTTTAACAAATATCATTTAATGGACAAAATAACTGTATTTTCTGCAGGCAACACAAATACCAATTTTGGGACAGCTAGTCGTAATGGAACATAGATGTCTACCAGAAACTTCAAACAAAATTAAATAAATCACTTGTTGAATGTTGGCTGTGGTGCTAATGTTTTGCAGAATAGTGTCCAATCAGCAGCATAAAGTCTGCCAATTGATTTTGAGGAGATATTTTGAAACATATACTGTCCATACCTCAAATGGAGGAGCTTAGTGTTGTTGAATACAAGTCCCTGTTAAGGGAAGCAAATGATGTTGGCTCTCTGTCCTTCCTGACGTGTGGAGAGTCCTGGATATTTTCAAGGGATTTAAGTCATACTTTTTGTCCCTTGACAACAGCTTTCGAATCCTGCTAATTTCTTCTCTAATAGCTCTCCCCCAATACGGCTAAGAATTTTAGTAGATCAGTTAGAAGTTTTTGTTACTACCATTACACAAATCAAGAGTGAAAATATCTCACTCATTAAAACTTCTTATATGAAAGTTACCCTCTAGAAAGGTCAACAGACTTACAACAAAAGACGGTTAAAGAAGTGCTGAAAAATCCTGTGGCAGGAAGACATACTATAGAAAGAGAGAACGTCAAATTATTCGAAACATTTTTTGATGACTGTGAATTAAATAAAAAAGTGGACCTCCTGTCAGTTATTCAGACATTCAGGATCTATCTTGGGTTCATTGTGAGAATCTGCCTTAGTGGACTCATGTTCAGGATTCTCTTGTTTTTGTTCAATATGGTATCCCTCTCTCTGCTTTCAATGTAATTGGAAGCTTCTCCATCATGTGCAATTTCCCACAATCTGGTCTTCGTGGCCAGAGTCAGTGGTCATGTGAGTGTGAATTGTGCTTCTGTGTGTGTGTGTGTGTGTGTGTGTGTGTGTGTGTGTGGTGTCTGCTTTCAAAAAAAGCCTTTTGGCTGAAAGCTCACTTGTTCAGAAGTCTTTTGGCTGGGCCTATTTGCAACATCATCTCCACTTTATAGTGAGTAGCAGTCTATTCTTTTCATAATACTGTCATTATTCCACACTGGATTTATTTTCCATTGTTTATTTTTAACTGCACAATCAGAAGTCATATCATGGACACACATTTGGATATTTTGAACACAATAGTCAACAAAATAAGATCAATACATTTCTTTGCATTGCAATGACATGAAGTGTCAGACATTGCATCTTGTCTCCAGCTGTTGTCTACGTTCGATACACAAATAATGACAGCCAGGAAGAAGAATACTTGTTCTAGGAATCACTGAATACTACTATGTGCAGCAAAGATGTTTTACAAGCAGTCAGGATTTTTTCTGAGGAGTATTAGATACATTGTTCACAGGTGAAGCACTTTCCAAGTCAGCCATTCACTCTGGATTCCACAAACTGGTGAAAGAAGAAGCTCCAAATGCGACATTCAGCCACTGAATTTTACATTGTTGTGCTTTGACAGTGAAAACACTTCCACCTGAATTAGCTGAATGTACTCAAGAAGGTACTGAAAGTTCTAAACCACATCTATATCTACATCTATACTCTGCAAACTACCATGAAGTGCATGGCTGAGGTTATGTTCCACTATACCAGTTATTAGGGCTTTTTCTCATTCCATTCTTGTATGGAGTGCAGGATGAATGGCTGTCTGAATGCCTCTGTGCATGCAGTAATTATTCTAATCTTATCCTCACAATCCCTATGTGAGTGACACATAGGGGGTTGTAATATATTCCTAGAGTCATCATTTAAAGCCAAATCTTGAAACTTTGTTAGTAGACTTTATCGAGATAGTTTACATTCATATTTGAGTCCGGCATTCAGTTTCTCCAATATCTCTATGATATTCTCCCACAAATCAAATAAATCTTTTACAATTTGTGCTGCCCTTCTCTATATACATTTAATATCCCCCATTAGTTCTATCTGGTACAGGCCCTACAAACTAGAGCAATACTCCAGAACAGGTCGCACAAGTGATTTGTAAGCTATCTGCTTTGCAGACTGATTGCACTTCCCCAGTATTCTGTCAACATACCAAAGCCTACCACCTGCTTTAACCACAACTGAGTCTAAGTGCTCATTCCATTTCATATCTGAACAAATTACTACAATCAGGATTTGCCCAATTCCAACTGTGACTCAGTGACGTTATAGTTGCATGATTCTATGTTTTTGCATTTTGTGAAGTGCACAAATTTACAATACTGAACATTTAAAACCAAGTTACCAATCTCTGCACCACTTTGAAATCTTATCAAGAACTGACTATTTATGCAGCTTCTTTCAGAGAGTAGTTCAGCATGGATAACTGCAACATCTGCAAAAAGTCTTGAGGGTATTACAGTAAAACTTTATTGACACGAATCTGAAGGGACCGAAAAATCAGGAGTTCGTGCGAAAAAAATTCGTGTTAAGTGAAAAACACACATCTTAATAAGTATACTGTACAGCAGTACACTAATGTGTAATACACTACACTATCAATCACATTATTGTAGACTTATAACACTATAAAGTGACTGTAAAATCCAAGTACTCACAAATTATGTACATTACTTTCTTGGAAAATATTTGGTCATGATACGCTGAAGTTCATGGGAACGATAATATTTTGTAATTTCATAGCCAATTGTAATATAGCGTCCGTAAATCCAGCAGTGATGTCTGATGTTGAAGCGAACCGTTCTAAACAGTCCAAGGCTGTAAACATCTCCTGACGGGTAGGTGGAATGGTATCTGTATTCTCTTCCTCTTCACTTTCTTCTGATGGCCCTTCTTGCACCTTGCTCACAGCCTTTAGCACATCCAATTCCACAGAAGCACATATGGCAACATCGTTGTCTACACTAATGAATTCTTCGAAACTAATCCCAGGGTTCACAACGTCCTGCAGAACTGTCCATTCACCAGGTGAAGTGGCATCTTCTAACTCGTGGACATCTTCAGTGTTGCTATGTCTCCAAGCTCTGTTAAAGCACTTCCCTATACAATGTGGCAATACTGAGTTCCAGGCTGCTGCAACGGCTTTTATTGTGTCAAGCAGTT
Source organism: Schistocerca cancellata (assembly GCF_023864275.1). Taxonomy (NCBI): domain Eukaryota; kingdom Metazoa; phylum Arthropoda; class Insecta; order Orthoptera; family Acrididae; genus Schistocerca; species Schistocerca cancellata. The sequence goes on along the minus strand of NC_064627.1, from coordinate 463,060,079 downwards.
TCCAATTTGGGGTTGCACTACTGTTTTCAGCAGCACGAATTGCAGCTCTTACAAGTCGCTTATGATAAGCTCTCTTTATGAGAGAGATTATGACTTGGTCCAAATGCTGAAGGCGGCTTGTGGCGTTGGGTGGAAAAAACTGAACCTTTATGAACCGTTATGGGCAGTGCATCTGTCCAATGTAAGAAGAACATGTCTATTTTGAGCAACCATTCGACTGTTGAAATGAAGAAGCCACTTGCGAAATGATGTGCCATCGATCCAAGCTTTCTTGTGGTGAGAGTAGATGCAAGATTCTTCTTTCTTCTTTCTTCTTCTTCTTCTTTCACTTGCGCAATAGTCCCACAACGATCGCAGGGTTGGTGTGGTTAGAACGGATTTGGCAAGGTTAGTTTTAGGGATGGCCGGATGCCCTTTCTGCCGCCACCCTGTACCCCCAGGGATGGAGTAAGTGTACCCCAGCTGTCTGCATTTAGTGTAAATCGTGAAATAGTGCAAACGTGTTTCAATGTCTGCGAAGCGTGTAACTGAGGCGGAACGCGGAAAAACGCCTAAAAACCACATCCAGGCTGGCCGGCACACTGGCCCTTCTCATTAATCCGTCAGGTGGATTCGATCCGGGGCCGGTGTGCCTACCCAAGTCCAGGAAGCAGCGCATTAGTGCTCTCGGGCCACCCTGGTAGGTTGAGAGTAGATGCAAGGTAAAGTGTCCATATTTATGTTTTTAAAACAACGTGGTTTCTCGGATTTACCGATAACCCAGGGACGAAACTTCTCACTGTCATCAGCATTACAGCACAGTACAACAGTCACACGTTGTTTGCTTCGTGCTCCACCATGACACTTATCACCTCTTATCTCCAGGGTGTGATTTGGAAAAAGATTGTAGAAAAATCCAGTTTCATCCATGTTAGACACATTACACAAGGCATACTTTTCCCTCACCGAGTTGAATTCATGCAACCAGCTGTTCGCACTTTCTTCATAAACTTTATTTGCTTCACCACAAATTTGTAAAGATGAAACTGAATGTCTCTTTTGGAACCGATCCAACCAACCAGCAGAACAACGGAAGTCTTCGATGCCCATATCTTTAGCAATATCATTTGCTTTTGACTGAATCACAGGGCCATTTAAAGGTGTGTTAGATGCATGCATATGATCGAACCATTCTAGCAGTAACGTCTCCATGTCTTCATACTTGGCGGTACGAAGTCGTTTAGATTTGTTTCCAGAACCTGATGCTGCAGCATTAATAATTTTTTCTCGATTCTTAATAATCGTAGATAAAGTAGATTTAGGTATTCCAAACTGCTCTGCAATTGCTGTTTTCTTAGTACCACGGTCCACTTCACCTAGAATCTTAAGCTTTAACTGTACATTTAGAGCTGCCTGTTTCCTCTTTGCCATTTTCGCATGCTACGGTACCAGTTGTAACTGTAGTTTTTATTCAGTATTTCAAGTCGATACAGCTACAGCTAACAGAACACCTGTCAAATCTGACACTGAATGCACAAATGCTGCTGCACACATTATTGAATATCTTATAATGTACTGAATATCTTACAATGTATTAAATATCAATACAATACATTGTATTGAATATCTTATAATGTACAGCATACGCTGATTGTTGAGCTGATAATCGTGGCTACCGACCTACAATACGTTACAAACGAGTCAACAATAAGTATAATTAGCTTTGTAGCTACATTTCCTACATTCATTTCAGGAAAAAATTATGCTTTAGAATACTCTAAAGTTGGAAGTTTGTGTTACAGTGAAATTTAATTATGCCAGGAACTGAAGCAGAGTTCGTAATTCGCCTTAACCGAAATTCATGTTAACCGATAAAACATACCATAAGAACTAATGTATTCCTGGCGGGACCAATATTTTTTCGCGTTAACTGCGAGTTAGTCTTATGCAAGTTCGCACTAACGAGGTTATACTGTATTAATACTGTCTGCAAGGTCTCTGATATACAAAATCAATAGCAAGGGTCCCAACACACTTCCCTCGGGCACACCTGAAATTACTTTTACGTCTGATGATGACTCTCCATCCGAGATAACATGCTGCATCCTCCTTACCAAAAAGTCCTCAATCCAGTCACAAATTTCACTTGATGTCCCATACAATCGGAATTTTGACAGTAAGCGTAGGTGTGGTAGTGAGCCAAATGCTTTTCGGAAATCAAGAAACACTATGTGTACCTTGTAGCCTTGATCCAATGCTTTCTTTCAGTATGTCGCGTGAGAAGAGTGCGAGTTTGGTTTCACATGATTAATATTTTCGGAATCCACACTGGCTGGCATTGAGGAGGTCTTTCTGTTCGAGAGACCTCATTATGTTTGAGCTCAGAATATGTTCTAAGATTCTACAACAAACTGTCAAGGATATCGGACAGTAGTTCTGTGGATCACTTCTACTGTCCTCCTTGTAGACAAGTGTGACCTGTGTTTGTTTTCCAAGAACTGGATATGGTTTTATGTTTAAGGGATCTACATTAGATTACAGTTAGACGAGAGGCTAAATCAGCTGCAAATTCAGTATAGAATCTGACTGGGATTCCATCGGACCCAGGAGCTTTGTTCAATTTTAACCATTTCAGCTGTTTCTCAACACCAACAACCTAATAAATATTTCATTTGTCTTTTCAGAGGTATGACGATTAAATTGGGGCAATTCTCTTGGTTATTCCTTTGTAAAGGAACAATTGAAAATGGAGTTAAGCATTCAGCTTTTGCTTTGCTACTCTCAATTTTAGTTCTGTCTCATTCACTAGAGACTGGGCACTAACTTTGGTGCCACTAACAACCTTTACATACAACCAGAATTTCTATGGGTTTCGTGAATCATCATCTGACAGTTTTCTGCTACAGTAGCCACTGAAGGCATCACGCATTGCTCTCTTGATAGCCAAACATGTTTCATTCACCATCTCTCTATCTATATCCCCCTGCCCTGTTTTATACCTGTTACCTGCAGTAATCTCTGCATCTAAAGAAGTTTCTTTACAGTGACTGTATACCATGCAGATTCTGTTCTACTGGGTACATATTATAATGTTACAAGCTTGTGGGCGAGTTAGCCATCAAGCTATGCCTGGTACTGTGGAGAGATGAATTTGTTGCATGGTTGAATGATAGGGGACACAGGGTGCACCATGACCAACCAGCCTGGCTAGTTGACAGTTTCCGCCCCAGGCAAGCTCAGGTGCAGAGACAACGAGCATGTAGCCACATATGGGTAATCCCAGAGCTGGGAATTTGGATGGTTGATGTTCTCATTGCCTTTGTGCAGAATATGCTCCAGGAGACGGAGTGTCAGATACTCTTAACCCTTTCAGACCTGGTGGTCATAATTGTGTACATAAAGTTTGTTCACTAATATTTTGCTAACAAGAAATGTCAGGTGCATCCAAACCCACTGTGCACATTTGAGTATGTTTCTTTTAGCCATGCTCCAGAAGCTGCTGCTGTCTTGTGAGCAGTCTGTGAACCACATAGTAAAATATACTCTCTGGTGTTCTCTCTCTTTGGGAAGCCATTACTCGTTGACTTTATTGCTATAATAGTCACATTGTGGGTTTTGTTTATGAATGTTTTGTGTGGTTTCCTTCTTTTGGAAACATTAGACATTCTTTCAGTGGAATTTTCAGCAATTTCATTCAGTTCATATTTGTGTTATGTATCAGGTAAGATTAATGTACACATCTGTGTACAACAGGTCCTTAATGGTGCAAAATAGGAAAAATAACCTAAAATGTGTCTCAGCTATATTTGCATGCCTATGGTAGTTATGTGTGGTAATTTTTCCATTAATTTCAGTACCAGCAGCAAGGAGGAGAATAAGTGACTTGTACATATGATTTTATTTTATATTGCTGGCTTTTGACTTACAAATTTGGATACGGAATATCTTTCTGTGGAGAAAGATTGGGACTTGATTATGGACATAATTGAAAAGGGTGGCGTTTCTGACATTAGCTTGAGTGGAGATGAGGATGACAGTGTACCACGTATTGAAATGCAAGCTCCACAAATAGTAAAATGTGTTGGATCAAATAAAGTGGGCGTGAATGATGCGTGTAGAGACACCATATCTGAAGATGAACATGATGGAGAGGTGGTGGATGCTGAAATGAACTTTTTATGCAATGAAAACAACCCAGAAATGAATAACTTGTGTGACAACTTAATGGTGACACCTAAAGAAACCATAAAATGGAAACGAAAGCCTCTAAGTACCATTGCAGAAACATACAAAGCTCCAAATTTTGAAGAATCTCTCTTGTGTTCTCCAATGCAATACTTCAAAAGATATATATACTAGATGATTTGTTCACTAGCATGGCAGAACATACTCATATTTATGCATTACAATGAGGCAAATCCTCATTCAAGCAGAAAACTCCTCAAGCACTAGAGATGCTATTTGGTTTGCATATATTGATTGGCACCTTGAAATTTCCCAGATTATGAATGTATTGGGATACAAGCCTGAAGGTAAATGTGTTTTGGGGAAACATGTCACGAGACAGATTTGTAGAATTATGAACAAATGTACACTTGGTGAACAATCTGGAAAAGCCACCTGAAAGTAAAGATAAATTGTACAAAGTCAGGCCAATTTGCTAAGCCATTCGAAAACACTGCAGTGAACTTCCTATAGAAGAGAATGTTTGTGTCAATGAAGGAATTATTCCTTTCACTGGGAAGTTTTCTGCAAAGTAGTATGTCAAGGGGAAACCAAGTCCATTGGGAATGAAAGTCTTCATGTGAAAAGAGTGGAATAGTGCATGATTTCCTTTTGTATCAAGGTGCTACAACTGAACTAAATACCGCATACTGTAAAGAATTTGGATTAGGTCCTGCTGTTAGTTCAGAATTTTCTGTTCCACTCTCAAAAAATAAAGGTCATAAATTATTCTTTGACAACTTCTTAGCACCTTATCACCTGTTTCAAGTTCTGAAATCTCAAGGCATCAATACAGCAGGTACTTTCCATCAAAACAGATTTGGAAAGAACTTGCCTTTTTCAGATGATAAAACAATAATGAAACAAACCAGAGGTTACTGAGAAGAAATCACTAGTGCTGAGGACATTACCTTGTGTAAGTGGTTAGACTATAGGCCAGTTGTATTATGTTCAAACTTTGTTGGTAATACCTCAGTGGATGAAGTTGACTGTTGGGACAAAAAACACCATAAATATGCGAAAGTAGAAAGACCTGAAATACTGAGAAGATATAATCATGCAATGGATGGTGTGGAACTATTTGATCGAATGATAAGCTACTACAGAATTTTCATCGGATCTCGAAAATGGCCTTTCCATATGATTTTTCATGCTGTTGACTTTGCCATCGTGCAAAGTTGGTTGGCATACAGATGAGATGCAGACAACCTGTCTGTCTCAAAGAAGAAGCAAATGGACCTTCTTACCTTTCGTATCACGGTAGCAGATGGATTGATACTGTGCCACAAGACAGTGACTGAAAAGAAGAGGGAGCGTCTGTCTAATGAAGAACTGGCTTCAGACATGAGAGTCAAACCAAGAAAAAGAGAATTATGACCAGCTACAGAGATACAGTTCGATTCCACTGACCATTTGCCTTTGCATGATGTAGGAGCTCCAAGTCGCTGCAAAATTCCAAAATGTACAGGACAATCTATAATTCAGTGCAGAAAATGTAAAGTACATTTATGTCTCCCAAAGGACAGAAATTTTTTTTGCTGTTTAATACGAAACCTTAAAATCAGTGTTTTGACCATTGTTGTTTAAATAAGAACTGTAATTTGAAATTATTTTTATTGTTTCTTTTGGTTTAAAGTGAAATAAAGAGTGGCATACTTGATCCATTGTGTTAACCTCTGTAATGTATGACATGAAGCTCGAGACTTGATGTACACAATTGTGTACATTAAATATCTAAAAAACTAGAGATCATATGAAATTTTTTCTCAGAAAAATGTTATCAGGAGACTCACCTCAATGTAAAAATGAGGTCAGATATTTTTTAAATAAGTAAATAAAAATTCAGGTCTGAAAGGGTTAAAGATGGCCAACACCACAGTTCTTTGAGATTCAACATCAAATATTAATGAAAATCTGAATACATTTGAGATCTCAGAAGAACGAGGTGCATCCAGTGTCACAACACTACACAATATCCTTAAAACTACAGAAATTAATATTTCACAGTTAATAAACATTTTCACAATGAAACTCTGACTTAACAACTTCAGATGATAGTATTGCACTATAGCTATCAACCCTGAAAGCTACATATCTGTATCTATTTTATTTATTGATTTATGATGTCTTTTATACTGCTTTCATCACACAAATGTTAGTCAGAATATCCTATTCTCCACATATAAGCAGCAAATGAGTATAGCATCAGCACTTCATATTTTGGCATACTTGTGTATTTCTTTAAAGAACTGTTTACTATTTTGCCAGTAACTTTATGTAAATGGTGAAATCAAGTGCTATTTAAAAACTGTGCTAATGTAAAAGTGGTCAAATGCATTTGTTAGTGGACACAACAACTGGAAAGAGAATAAAAAGCCAACTCTTTCAAGAAGGTATAAATAATTGTTTAAATAATGCGCAACACTCTGTTGTCATTTATCGTGAGCAAACTTGTGCACGAATACTAGCTTAATATCTATGGAAAAACCTTTATTTATGATTACTGTAAGTTATTTGAGTGTGACAGAATGTTTATAATGTTTCTTTGTTTAAAAATTGGTGTAATAGATTAGTTTGGTCCAGGAAGTTGTCAAGATGAGTTAAATCTTGTATGTAGAACTTGAGACTGTGTATATTTGGTGTGGACGGTCTTCGGGCAATGACAGTTGGACAGTGGTGCAACACTGCTGTAATCAAGGGGAGACTGGGACTTCTCGAGTGAAGAGCTCCATGGGGCAACTCTGGACACTTTGTGGTGAGTTCTGGAAGAAGTAAGACCTGTACTGTGTGCGATTCAGTTGTATATGTGATTGTTTCTGGGCGGTGAACGGCCGCTGCCACATTTTAGCTTCTGAACGGGCTTTATATTTAAAGAGGTCTGAATGTGCTCCACAGTAGAACTTTAACTTTTGCCGCCTGAATTACAGAACTGGGACTAGACAGAGTATCGGTTAATGTTCTTCATATTGCTTGTGTTAATTTGTGAATCAGCCTGTTGAACTCTGAACTGTTTAGAGCTGGTGAATCTTTCATGTATGACACTACTGATTTTTTATCTAGTTTATTGAACACACAAATCTTTCTGTTTGTTTTAGTTGTCTATTCTACTTCGGTAACCACTGCTGCCACACATGGACATCCTCGAAGAAGTAGAGTCTATTTGTTGCCATTAGATACAATATATCTGCATCATGAATGGGGTTCCTAACTATCTGTTCTAGGTGGTTTTCAGAGAAGGCATTTAGTAATGTTTCACAAGATGTCCTATCATGTCCACCACTAGAAAAACAGTAATTTTTCCAATTAAATGTTGGATGATTAAAGTCTCCAGCTATTATCACAGTAGGATTAGAGAACTTACGTACTAGGAAACTGAGGTTCTCTCTAAAGTTTACGGTTACATCATGAGATGAGTGTGGTGGGCAATAGAAGGATGCAATTATCATTTTACACCTACCCCTGATACTGAGTCTTGCCTAAATAATCTCACATGCAGCTTCAATTTATATCTGGGTGGATTTGAATTTCTTGTCTACTGCGACCAAAACACAACGACCATTTCCCATTTGTATGTCCTTTTGAGCCTTTCGAGATACACTTAAATCTTCCCCAAAAATCTCACTGCCTTCAATTTCTTGTTTCAACCAGCTTTCTGTATCTAGTATTATGGGAGCTTCACTGCTTTTCAGGAGCACTTCAAATTTTGGCACTCTGTTCCGAATACTTTGGCAGTTAATCATTTAGTATTTTAGTATTCTCACACCTGTCGAAGCAATTTGTTCCAGACTTACACTGATAGTTCTGGGTTTCCTACAGCTATCAGTATCTGAATTGGATGCAGAGTCGCCTAATCTAAAAAAAACCTTTTGTGCACCACACACAAGTAAGCTACCTGAGTATCAGCCTTTAATATGTAGTGCCACCTTACCCAATTAGGGGCAACCCTACAGCACACTTCCAGGAAGTCGCAGCCTAGCTTGTCACAGAACTTTGGAAGTATCTGGTTCCACCTTTCTATTTGGTTCCACAACCAAGGTAGTTCAACAAACACAAGAGTTCTCAAAGAGTTGTGCAAAAAGGCTGCAAACACATTCGATGTGCTCTCGTTCCACACACAAGTACGGAGGCTATCATGTTGCAATGTGTCACAGAGTGCTGCAGCTTCAACAAGAAACTGCTTTGTTTCTGGAAAGGGCAAGGATTGAAAAGAGAAAGACATACATGTCAAAATAACAGATAATATAATGATTTATTTCCAAAGTGGTATATCCTGTGGATTTTTTATGGAAATAAAGATGCTTAACCTCAGATAGTAAGGAAATATAGTAAATAGTTTTGACATCACAGAATAAAGTTGCCAGTTTTCTTTGCCCATTGGAGTTTTACCATGTAGGGCTGAAGTTCAAGACATTTCAATGTTCCCTGAACTGATAGTGATGCTCAGTGCCAACAGTGAAAAATGATCACTTAAACATGAAATAAGTCGGCAATTGTCATCAGTAACTATTTTCCTGAACTGGAGAATCAACAAATCAATGCCTGGGTTTTAAGACCATTTTCTATGAATGAAGGAATATTTTTAGACAAGATATTAAGTCAAGCAAAATCAGATTTTCTTGAACTAGACACTGAAAACAGATTTTTCTCAAACAGAACTAGCAACATTTTGGGGAAAGATTGGTGACAAGTATCCATTATTACCAGAAAATGCTTAAGAATACTTGTTTCATTCGCCACAACTTGAGAGGTGTGAAAGTGTATTTGCCACTACAGTGGCAATAAAAACAAACACAAGGAACTGATTGACCTTGAAACACAATCTACATTGTACACTGACAGAAAGCACAGTGAACATTTTTTTTTTAAATAAGCTATGCTAATCACCTCACTAACTTTATTTATTGGTTTAATGCAACCCTACATAAACATGTGAACTTTATTTGTTGAATGCTAATGAAATGTTCTGTAGTGTCCTGTAATTTTAAAAACATGAATGTTCAAACCTCTTTTCCAGTCTAAAATTTATCAGAAACTTAACTCTGGGATATTGTTTTCTGTGTGATCTCCTTCAGGGGTAATGGTTTCTGAAAGAACCACGTTTCAAGCTGTCTTCAGAGCTTGCAACAGAAAAATCTACTGGTACCTCCTGTTTACTTATCAGCCAAGAGTTTGTCAATGGAAGGGCCTGGGCCAGTGTTGATCTAAAATTTGTAAATTAAAACAATAATCAAACTGCTTATTCAAGGGCAGTCTTGTCCCATCTGTTAACCGGACAAAATTGCTGGTTTCAGTTTTTTGTGGAATTTATTTTCAACCAAACTGATAGAGAAAAAAAAAAAACCCACAGCACCAAAAAATAATATAGTGAGAGTAATGAAATTTTCCCCCCATGAACCATGGACCTTGCCGTTGGTGGGGAGGCTTGCGTGCCTCAGCGATACACATGGCCGTACCGTAGGTGCAACCACAACGGAGGGGTATCTGTTGAGAGGCCAGACAAACATGTGGTTCCTGAAGAGGGGCAGCAGCCTTTTCAGTAGTTGCAGGGGCAACAGTCTGGATGATTGACTGATCTGGCCTTGTAACATTAACCAAAACGGCCTTGCCGTGCTGGTACTGCGAACGGTTGAAAGCAAGGGGAAACTACAGCCGTAATTTTTCCCGAGGACATGCAGCTCTACTGTATGATTAAATGATGATGGCGTCCTCTTGGGTAAAATATTCCGGAGGTAAAATAGTCCCCCATTCGGATCCCCGGGCGGGGACTACTCAGGAGGACGTCGTTATCAGGAGAAAGAAAACCGGCGTTCTACGGATCGGAGCGTGGAATGTCAGATCCCTTAATCGGGCAGGTAGGTTAGAAAATTTAAAAAGGGAAATGGATAGGTTAAAGTTAGATATAGTGGGAATTAGTGAAGTTCAGTGGCAGTAGGAACAAGACTTTTCATCAGGTGATTACAGGGTTATAAATACAAAATCAAATAGGGGTAATGCAGGAGTAGGTTTAATAATGAATAAAAAAATAGGAGTGCGGGTTAGCTACTACAAACAGCATAGTGAACGCATTATTGTGGCCAAGATAGACACAAAGCCCATGCCTACTACAGTAGTACAAGTTTATATGCCAACTACCTCTGCAGATGATGAAGAAATAGATGAAATGTATGACGAGATAAAAGAAATTATTCAGGTAGTGAAGGGAGACGAAAATTTAATAGTCATGGGTGACTGGAATTCGTCAGTAGGAAAAGGGAGAGAAGGAAACATAGTAGGTGAATATGGATTGGGGAGAAGGAATGAAAGAGGAAGCCGCCTTGTAGAATTTTGCACAGAGCATAACTTAATCATAGCCAACACTTGGTTCAAGAATCATAAAAGAAGGTTGTATACCTGGAAGACTCCTGGAGATACTAAAAGGTATCAGATAGATTATATAATGGTAAGACAGAGATTTAGGAACCAGGTTTTAAATTGTAAGACATTTCCTGGGGCAGATGTGGATTCTGACCACAATCTATTGGTTATGAACTGCAGATTGAAACTGAAGAAACTGCAAAAAGGTGGGAATTTAAGGAGATGGGACCTGGATAAACTGAAAGAACCAGAGGTTGTAGAGAGTTTCAGGGAGAGCATAAGGGAACAATTGACAGGAATGGGGGCAAGAAACACAGTAGAAGAAGAATGGGTAGCTCTGAGGGATGAAGTAGTGAAGGCAGCAGAGGATCGAGTAGGTAAAAAGACGAGGGCTAATAGAAATCCTTGGGTAACAGAAGAAATATTGAATTTAATTGATGAAAGGAGAAAATATAAAAATGCAGTAAATGAAGCAGGCAAAAAGGAATACAAATGTCTCCAAAATGATATCGACAGGAAGTGCAAAATGGCTAAGCAGGGATGGCTAGAGGACAAATGTAAGGATGTAGAGGCTTGTCTCACTAGGGGTAAGATAGATACTGCCTACAGGAAAATTAAAGAGACCTTTGGAGAGAAGAGAACCACTTGTATGAATATCAAGAGCTCAGATGGCAACCCAGTTCTAAGCAAAGAAGGGAAGGCAGAAAGGTGGAAGGAGTATATAGAGGGTTTATACAAGGGCGATGTACTTGAGGACAATATTATGGAAATGGAAGAGGATGTAGATGAAGATGAAGATGAAATGGGAGATACGATACTGCATCAAGAGTTTGACAGAGCCGTGAAAGACCTAAGTCGAAACAAGGCCCCGGGAGTAGACAACATTCCATTTGAACTACTGATGGCCTCGGGAGAGCCAGTCATGACAAAACTCTACCATCTGCTGAGCACGATGTATGAGACAGGCGAAATACCCTCAGACTTCAAGAAGAATATAATAATTCCAATCCCAAAGAAAGCAGGTGTTGACAGATGTGAAAATTACCGAACAATCAGTTTAATAAGTCACAGCTGCAAAACACTAACGCGAATTCTTTACAGACGAATGGAAAAACTGGTAGAAGCCGACCTCGGGGAAGATCAGTTTGGATTCCGTAGAAATGTTGGAACACGTGAGGCAATACTGACCTTACGACTTATCTTAGAAGAAAGATTAAGAAAAGGCAAACCTTCGTTTCTAGCATTTGTAGACTTAGAGAAAGCTTTTGACAATGTTAACTGGAATACTCTCTTTCAAATCCTGAAAGTGGCAGGGGTAAAATACAGGGAGCGAAAGGCTATTTACAGTTTGTACAGAAACCAAATGGCAGTTATAAGAGTCGAGGGGCATGAAAGGGAAGCAGTGGTTGGGAAAGGTGTAAGACAGGGTTGTAGCCTCTCCCCGATGTTATTCAATCTGTATATTGAGCAAGCAGTAAAGGAAACAAAAGAAAAATTCGGAGTAGGTATTAAAATTCATGGAGAAGAAGTAAAAACTTTGAGGTTCGCCGATGACATTGTAATTCTGTCAGAGACAGCAAAGGACTTGGAAGAGCAGTTGAACGGAATGGACAGTGTCTTGAAAGGAGGATATAAGATGAACATCAACAAAAGCAAAACGAGGATAATGGAATGTAGTCAAATTAAGTCGGGTGATGCTGAGGGAATTAGATTAGGAAATGAGACACTTAAAGTAGTAAAGGAGTTTTGCTATTTAGGGAGTAAAATAACCGATGATGGTCGAAGTAGAGAGGATATAAAATGTAGAATGGCAATGGCAAGGAAAGCGTTTCTCAAGAAGAGGAATTTGTTAACATCGGGTATAGATTTAAGTGTCAGGAAGTCGTTTCTGAAAGTATTTGTATGGAGTGTAGCCATGTGTGGAAGTGAAACATGGACGATAACTAGTTAGGACAAGAAGAGAATAGAAGCTTTCGAAATGTGGTGCTAGAGAAGAATGCTGAAGATAAGGTGGGTAGATCACGTAACTAATGAGGAGGTATTGAATAGGATTGGGGAGAAGAGAAGTTTGTGGCACAACTTGACTAGAAGAAGGGATCGGTTGGTAGGACATGTTTTGAGGCATCAAGGGATCACAAATTTAGCATTGGAGGGCAGTGTGGAGGGTAAAAATCGTAGAGGGAGACCAAGAGATGAATACACTAAGCAGATTCAGAAGGATGTAGGTTGCAGTAGATACTGGGAGATGAAGAAGCTTGCACAGGATAGAGTAGCATGGAGAGCTGCATCAAACCAGTCTCAGGACTGAAGACCACAACAACAAAAACAATGAAATTTTGGGACTATATTTGTCTAGGTAACATATTTAAGTGATTGACATTGGAAGATCACAGGATAATGTATGCAAGAGATAAGCCACTGAAAATGTGAAATGCTGTTACATTAATAACCAGTGTAACCACTAGAATGTTGAATGACAGCATGCAAAGGTGCATGCACTGTGTTGCACAGGTGCCAGGTGTCAGTTTGTGGGATGGAACTCCACGTCTGTTGCTCTTAGTCAGACAATAAAGGGACAGTTAATGCTGTTTGTGAATGACACTGGAGTTGTTGTCTAATGATGTCCCATATGAGCTTGACTGATGACAGATCTTGTGATTGAGCTGGCCAAGGCAACATGCTGACATTCTGCAGAGCATGTTGGGTTACAACAGCAGTATGCTGGCGAGCATTATCCTGTCAGAAAACATCCCCTGGAATGCTGTTCATGAATGGCAGCACAACAGGCCCAATCATGAGACTGACATACTGATCAGCTGTCAGGCTACGTGGGATAACCACGAGTGTGCTCCTGCTGTCATACAAAATCTTACCCCAGACCATAACTCCATGTGTAGGTCCTGTGTGTCTAGGAAGCAGACAGGTTAGTTGCAGGCCCTCAACTGGCCTCCTCCCAACCAACGCATGGCTATCACTAACACTGAGGCACACTACAGGGCATCTGCTTGGAGCTGTACTTGAAGTAATTGAGTTGTAACAGTTCATTGAGTCACAGTGGTGCCATCTGCTGCTCAAATTACTCCAGATGCATTACAATGCACAACAGCTGGACACTAAAGATAATGGTCTTCCCTCTTGGCATTGCCATTTGGTTGTCAGGAGCCCTGTCTTCTTGCGACTGTACACTCCTATGATTAATTCTGCCATCTATCACGTAAATTGACTATATTCCTGCCAAGTCTTTCTGCATTATCGCAGAAGGAATCTCCAGCTTCTCATAGCCGCCTTACACATCCTTGTTGAAACTTAGTGCGGTTTTGATAATGACGTCTTCACCAACATAAATGCATTTTTGGCTAAAATCAACTCACCGAGTCCAACCTCAAAGGTAACTAATGCTCACAACCATTACAGTGCATACTTAAATCAAACCTGACGTGCATCCTCACAGTGGCACTACTAGCGGAACTATTATGTGACTGGCATGAAATTTTAATACACGTCATCTTTCAGATGTAGGAACATGCCTGTCAATTTTTGTTAATATTGCATAACTTCTCTTTGGATTTGAGATTTTTTTCCCCATCAGTTTATTTCCCACAGGATTCTTATGAATGCTTTTCACAGTGGTCTCGAAACTTTCCCTCAATTTGCAAAAACTACAGGACCAAAACAATACACTATATTCGAGAAGACCATGTTCATAGTTCCTCAAAATACACAAATAACTTCTGTTTTGTAGGAGCCTCCACTCTGTAACTCTGACAAATACAGTGACAGAGAAAACCCTAGCGTTCCTGCTAACTTCAGAGCCATTTCCAGTATATAGTAATGGTTACTGAATTTTTAGTTACAACTCCTTATCACCAAGAACTTCTGTTTGCTCAGGAATTAAGAATTCCAGCCTTCAGTGTTACAAGGATCTGGAATTCCTATGATCACAGCAGTGACCATCTGTAACTGCAGCTCTAAAATGTGGTTCCTTTAAATTGGAACATCAATAACTACAACTTTCAGAGGCCTTTAGTGATTGAGCTTTCAGATTTTATGCTGTAACATGTGTTTTAGGGTGATTATTGTAAATGCAAGGGTATGTTGTAAATACATTGTCATTTTAATTCTCCATTAGTTACATTTTTCCCCAGTTACTTTATATCTGTAAAACCCACATCTGAAATTGATGGCACAAACTTTTGTGATGGCATTCAGATCAGAAATAATTAGTTCAGACTTCGTGATAGCAGAAATTTTCGTAATGGTGTAATTCAACACTTGGAAGGAAATGAAGTGTTGCACAGTTTCCGATCCCTACACCGTGTCAATGTTCCAAATTTATTACAAATTTCTTTACAATATGTCATAAGAGTGACAGAATGTGACACTATTAATTGTGACCTTATTCTTGGACTCTCTCTCAGTGCTATTTGAGAATAGAGGATTATGTGCGAGCAGTAGGTTTCACCCAACCCCCCCATCTCCAACTATCGCCAACAACGCAAATACAATACTAGACTACATGCATTCATAGCTGTCAGCATCAATAAAAATTCTGCACAGAAACACCCAACAAGGAAGTTGCTGAACTCATGCGAAGCAAAATGGCTTGCTTCAGATCATGAGCCACACAAAATAGTAAACCTGTAGCAGTTTCACAGTGTGTACTACACACGAGTAGTTGATGAGCACATAAGAACTGAGATTTTGATGAAGCCTAAATTTACAGATTGTGAGGCGTTCATGGAAGGTTACCCTGGAATTATTTGTAAACTATAATTTATAACATATTACATAATGTGTCATGGCGTACTATACTGAGACCCTAGTATATGCATACTGTTTTATTTCCAGAAGTAAATCACCCATGATGTACTTCAGAATGATACCCGCAGACAGGGCAAAGTTATAAGCTGAGTGCACATAGCTTTTGAAATTTGATAGATGCATAGCAAGTGGCAATGAAACCTTTGGGAAAATGTTGATCTGTTCTGTTTCAGTATATGGTTTCAACTCCTTTATACTTATGAGTGGAATATCTTGGTAACACTACTTATTGCATTTTCACCTCACTCAATGCTCAGTATCTGTCGAAAGATATCCAAGCTGCATGGTGGTTGACATTCCACATCAAGCTGTAGACCTCCCACCCAGTAACTGAGCAAGTTAGTCAGTTTACATGCAAGAGCATCCCACCTAGAATGGGACCTTGCACAGTAAAGCACAGTGGTGTTCAAAACCATCTTCTGATTGTTGACTGCCTCACATACGCTTGTTTGGATTCATATTGTATGAATGCAGCAGCCATGGTTTCACAGGTTACAGCATTTGCCACCCCTCGGACCCCCTCCCCTCCCCCCCCCCCAATCCCCTCCCACGACACCACCACCACTCCAAACAATTTTTCTAACAAATGGCACTTGTTCCTTTTCCTCATGCAATCTAAATTTTACCCATTCCTGCACTAGCCACATATTAATTGTGAACATATAAATAATGGTATTATGACAGATAATAACTATGATTCAAGTAATGAATCAAACCTGCACCACTGCCTTGGGCAAGTGAACTCACTGAGCTGTATAGGAATGAAACATGGCCTGTCTTCACAGCTTCAATCCTGTAAGTGCATCATGCCTAGATAGCTCAGAAAGTAAAAACACTGCTCATGAAAGACCAGGGTCTGTGTAAAAGTCCTGGAATGGGATACAATTTTTATCTGTCATGAAATTAAATAAATGTAGGAAATAGAAAGATGTCCAGCTGCACAATGGTTCACATTACATGTTAAGCTGTAGACTCCCCATCCAACAACTGAGTAGGTTAGTCAATGATCATTCCAAAGGATGGTATGAACACCAGAGAGCTTTACCAGGCATAGTCCTATTCGAGATGAGTGGCAGTTAGCTTCCTCCGACCTTTTACTTAACTTACCCAGTAAGTTATAGGTGGACCTACTTGTTAACATGGACTCCAATTGATGATGCAATTTACCATTTTTCACATTAACAAACACTTAAAGACACGACAAAGTGTCACATAACAATTTTAGGACAGACAAAGGATCGAATCCAAGACTTCTGGATCCAAGTCTGACACTTTCAGGGTGTATATGCGGACAAGGAAAAAAAATTCCCAGATTTTTCCCGGATTTCCCAGTTAAAAATACACTTTCTCCCAGGTGAAAACACACGTTTTCCATGTTAAGTGACAGTATATTTTTCCCTTATCAATCCTTTGAATGGTTATGGTTTCATACACAGGCGTAGAATTTCCTGGCATTTTAGAAAACAAAACTCAGGGAAAAAAAAGACAGGTTTTGGAAATATCTTTGATGTGCAACATGTACGCTGCGTATTTTCGTATTACGAAAGTATACATTGGAATTCCACCAAACACCGCATGTTACTTTCCGAATCATTGAAATCGAGATAGCGATGGGCGTTTGTAAGCCAGTCATAGCTCATGTCGCGTGATCTCGCCAGCCAATGGCAGCGGATATTCAGAGCATAGGACACGTGATGTATTCAGCCAACAGCAACATCACTGTAGTATGAATACACAAACAGGGAAAGTTAATAGTTTAAATTAATATACATAATGTTGCTATAATAAAAGCAAAGCTTTCACTTATAAAATTGGTCTCTAAGGTTAATAAACTGCAAGAGAAGCTAAGCTTTCGCATATAATGTTTATTTTTTTTTTTTTTTGCGCGTGTTACACTTAAGAAATATCATACAAATGTGCCAGTAAAATTTTTAATAATGACATAAATGTCTGATCTTCAGGGTTCGAAATTCTTCTACATGACTCGTCATCAAAGAGTTGATTTTTAAATGACAGTCAAACGCTCTGTGATTTAATAAATTTAATTTAATAAATTCTCGCACATAGTTCAACTTACGTAAAAGGATATTTACTTTGAAAGTAACGCTTTTCAAACCACCAATAGCAATATTTTCCCGCAACCTGTTAGAAATAGGTTAATTTCAGCAGTTGCCAGAGAGCGCAGATAACACGCGACACCACACTTGCCCGTATGTACGTACGTGTAAAATATTAAAAGTAACAACACCAGAGAAGGAAAGTTGCTACTCACCATATAGCGGAGATGCTGAGTTGCGATAGGCACAACAAAAAGATTCACACAATTAAAGCTTTCGGCCATTAAGGCCTTTGTCAGCAGTACACACACACACACACACACACACACACACACACACACAAACGCATGCGCGCGCGCGCGTGCGTAAAACCAACCTGCACACACATCTGCAGTCTCAGAGAGCTGAAACCACACTGTGAACAGCAGCACTATTGCATGATAGGAGTGGCGACAGGGTGGGAGTAAGGAGGAGGCTGTGGCAGGAAGGGGGAAAGATAGTATGGTGGGAGTGGTGGACAGTGAAGTGTTGCAGTTTAGACGGAGGGCAAGAGAGAAGGTGTGGAGGGGGAGAGGGGGTAAGTAGCGGAAAGGAGAGAAATAAAAGAAATTAAAAGATTGAGTGTGGCGGTGAAATGACGGCTGTGTAGTGCTGGAATGGGAACAGGGAGGATGCTAGATGGGTGAAGACAGTGAATAACGAAGGTTGAGGCCAGGAGGGTTACGGGAACGTAGGATGTATTGCAGAGAAAGTTCCCACCTGTGCAATTCAGAAAAGCTGGTGTTGGTGAGAAGGATCCGTATGGCACAGGCTGTGAAGCAGTCATTGAGATGAGGGATATCATGTTTAGCAGC